>NC_046167.1:48283634-48583634 GCF_011064425.1 Rattus rattus | reverse complement strand
TAACATTTTTAGTCTCTGAGACTTTAAAATTGATTTCCGACTCTATTCGCCCTCATTCCTTCCTTCTGGTTTTTCCCAGACCCACCCCCACCGCCACATTTCCCTACCTCTGTCCTACTTCACATTTCTTAAGAGAGCAGAGAAATAACGTGAACATATTGTAAACACTGACGGTATCAGGTCAAATGAGTCTCTCTCTCTCTCTCTCTCTCTCTCTCTCTCTCTCTCTCAGTGTGTGTGTGTGTGTGTGCGTGTGCGTGTGCGTGTGCGTGTGCACACGCGCATGCGTGCATCTTCAGCTTTTAGCCTTTTGACATTAGTATGGAGATGTGTATTTTTATCTTTATAATGTGCAGTGTGGTCTCCGCCCTGACACTGAGATGCAGGAAGATGAAGAAGATGTGCTGGGGTCTTCCAGTGTTTCTGTAGACGCTAATTAGGACAGACATTTTTCCATAACCTATTTTAGTGCAAATTCTGAAAACATTAACTCTTTGTAGTGTAAAATCCAACATCCTGTTTCAATGAAGCTATAGTTCATATATAAATTAGAATCCATTCACAATATCCAGTCCTTTCCATTTGGGACACTGAGACTGGGGATTGCCCCTGTTCACTTTCTGATGCTATTATGGTGATTGATTGCTCACTTGCTGAGAGGAAATGTGGGCTCTGCTGATTGACTCAATGCTGCTCTGACGGTATTAATGAAGCCATGGATGAAATATGTTCCAGGTTCTCTTCTGTGGGGGTGCACATGACTTTGCCAGTGTTGAAGGTGACTCCGGAATGGCTTCATTTAGCACTGGGGCACTGCTCTTTTGAACATTCTCTTGCAATTGTCGCAGTACTCACTGGAAAGAATCATGTAAACAGGTTGTATGGCCACTTGTTTTTATGATCAAATATATTGTAACTTTGCCTTTAAACATTTTGATACTTGATTGGGATATAATTTAGAGATCAAGGAAATAGAGAAATAAAATTCTATTTACATTTATAGCCTTTGGGTATGAGAATATGTGGTATAATTGCAGGGTAGGAAAAAGGGTGCCTGGAATCTGTACGATGTCCTCTGACATGGCAATAGAGCCATCAGCCACCTAAAAGCAAGAAAAGGCAAATATGTAAATTGCTACAGAAAGGAACAATGGAAGATTCTGCAAAATAAAATTTGCTAACAGCAGTCACAGACTGTGTGCTTCCATGTATATGGAATGCCTGGAGTCCTCAGAGTCATAGACCCAAAGGACAAAGGTGTTTCCCAGAGCCCAGGGAGAAGGAAATGCAGTGTTGATCTTCAATGTGCTCAGTTTTAGTTTTAGAGGCGATAGATAGCATGTGACAGTTGTATGACTTTGTGGCTATACTTGATGACACTGAACTGTATGCATAATGAAAATGACTAATGTAAATATCACCACAGTAAAACAACAGGTTCATTTCTGCTCTACTCACAATAGCTAGGTTATAGAAACAGCATAGATGTGTATCAGCTGATGAATAGATAATAAAGTGTGGCATTTATACACAGTGGAATTTTATTCAGCTGTAAAGGAAAATGAAATTATTGAACGTGCAAGGAAGTGGATGGAAATGAGGTAAGAGTGTGGCGATGCAGACACAGAAGGATGCCCGTCACACTTTCTCATTCATATCTAGCCTTACAGCTTTCTTTAGAGATTTATTTCATTTGTAATGATATATCTAGGTGTGTTCCATGCACACAAGTGCACATGCAGGGGAGTTCAGAACAGGGAACTGGACCTGAACTTAGATCCCATGGGAAAGAAATACACGCTCTTAACTGCTGAGCCATCTTTCCAGCTCATATCTTATTTGCACACTCACACATGAGTGTGTGGTATAGATATTCAAACCAGGCACCCACTGGTGACTGCAGGGTAACAAAAATCACTAGATTGCCTGTTAAGTTTGAACCTTTTGCATTCAGCATATTGCTTTTCCTTGATATTTTGAGTTCAGAAATAAATAATAAACATGGATATAATTTCCATTCTCTAAGAAGACAGCCCCATATAACAGCACGAGACAGAAACACTGGCTTATTGATCTGGTTAGCCATTCTTCACTCCCACCTTGTCAAATAGTTGCCTTCTTATTGTGATCAGCTTTGGCATATCAACTCTTAAATTATAAATGAACTCATGTTGAAATAGTATTTTTACGCTGGTTGCTACCCGAGCTCTTCAAAGCACAAAGGCATTCATATATGTATGCTGTGTGTGTGTGTGTGTGTGTGTGTGTGTGTGTGTGTGTGTGTGTAACTATACCCCTCATATTTCTGTGCCTCTGTGTAAACTCTTCCCCAGCTACACAGAGAACTACACCAGAACAAAATTCTCCATTGGTCTTTGGTAAATTTAAGCTGTATGCATTGGACTGAAAGTTCCACTGGTGAACCGAGGCCCCATGTCTGGGCTCTGAGTTTCCCTGGTGAGCCTCAGCACAATGAGTGGGCTGCAGATTCCTTCCGTTGGGTTGTATGTTATGGTTAAGAGCTGAACCTCTAGGGGCAGATTTGTAGTCTTGGGTTTAAATTTTGTACACATTCATGTATACTTTCTCTCATTCCAAAAATTAAAGCAAGCTGATGCCTGTGGATCTGCTTTTGTCAAACTGATTCAATACTAATCAAAGTACATCTCCCATTGAATGTAGATATTTTCTTTTTTAATTTCATTATTATGCAAGCATGCTTCTAAACATCACATTCTCTCTATTAATATATGCTGTCCATATATGTGTATGTGATATGTTCATAAAATATGTGTCCATAAAATAGCTATTTGCAAATGCAAACTGTGTATATGTTGGTATTAGATTGTGTGTGTGTGTGTGTGTGTGTGTGTGTGTGTGTGTGTGTGTGTGTGTGTGTGTGTAGATCAGAGCAGATCTGTAGAGACTCAGCTGCTGCTTTCCACAGTCTGATTTTCAAGGACTTGAACTAAGATCTGAGGTTGTCAGTGTCGGACAGTTACCATCTCGGCAGCGTATGCTCTATACTTCAGTCTCTAAGGGTCGTTAGTGTCATAGGAACCTTGTTGGCATACATAGACAAGAGCAGAGGTAACCCCTACCCTTGTGTAGCTTTCAGTCTTGGATTTCTTGCATCCCTTCCAGACAGAACTATCAGACCACTTCGATAGCACTGGGGTCTGGTTGCTGAGAGACCGGAATGAAGGAAGTGTTTGAAAAGGGAAGAAACACAGGTTGTCCTTCATCAAGAGCACCGAAGGCGGTGCGGGGGAACTAGAAGAAAAACAGAAAATGTGGTTTCACTAATCTGTGTTGTTGGGGATTCTTGTGAAGTGGCAGAACGCAGGCATTGTTAAGAATCTTTTTGGAATGTCATGTGGCTCACAAATGACCTTGATATTACTGTGTATCTGAGGATGGCCTTGGACTTAGAACCTCTCGCCTCCGCCTCTGGAATGCTGGAATTAGAGGCCTGAACCATCTTGCCTGGTTTTATGTGGTGTTGGGGCTGGAACCCAGGGCTTCGTGTGTTGTAGGCAAGCTCTTCCGTCAGTGTGGTGCTTCCCCAGTTCATGAAACACCGGCTTTAATGGAGGGGCGTCTGGCTGTTTTGATTTTGTGCCCCAGTGCCTAACATTGCAAATCTGTGAAGTGTGTAGCATCAGACGGAGGACGCCTGCTAGCAGAGAAGCTTATGTGGGAAGGGAAGAGGAAACGAGCCGCCACCTTTCCACTGCCTTCTGACGACTCTTCTCTAATATGGCACATGTTCTAGGACCAAGTCATGCCCAGAGCTGTGCCCTCCTCATAGCCATGTGCTTTCAGGAAGTGCATTTCTTCTGTCCTGGTGGAACAGCCTTAGATCCCGTGGTAGGGCTCTATGTGTTGTATTTTCCCTTTATGTGTAGTGGTCTCACTGTTGAAGCCTATCTGGATTATTTACTGCCTTTTAACACGAGCCCAGTGGCTCTGTGAAGGGGTGTTATTCCCATCCCCATTCCACAGATGCGGAATTCCAGAAACAGAAACTGCGAAAGTAACTCCATTTTACAACCGTATTGTGTTCCAATACCTTTCTTCTCACCTCAGTAGATGTGTCCAAGAATAGCTAAACCTTTGAGTCCTGCCCCTTGAGAAAAAAAAAGTTCTTTTTTTTTTTTTTTTTTTTTTTTTTCTGGAGCTGGGGACCAACCCAGGGCCTTGTGCTTGCTAGGCAAGCGCTCTACCACTGAGCTAAATCCCAACCTGAGACAAAAGTTCTTAAGGACCTTTCTCTCTGGTATGGAGAAGCCAGAAAGGTAGGGAATCACAGCTGAGGACCAACATTTTCACTGCAGAGCAGTAAGTTGTGGTCCCAGAGACCATGGCGCTGCATCTGGCTAATTCGTTACCTCATTAGAAACGCCAGCTCTTGGCAGTCTGTCCCCAGCCAGGCGTGTGAACTTCCTGATTCCTAGGAGAGGCCCCGCACAGCAAGGGTAGCTGTGACTAGTTTTGTTTGGTAATATGCACTTTGTGGTGATATGCACTTAGCTACACTTCCACTGAGAAGGCGGCTCACTGGAGTTCACCTCTCTGCTTGTGCTTCGGTGAGATCGCTGATGTTCAGCCAGGGGAAGGAAATAGGTAGCAAGGAGCAGGACTGGTGCGTGTGCGACGGAGTTGAGAGTGACTGAACGGCCACTGCGAGGCGTTAGCTGTTTGTTTGACCCCGTGAGTTCCTTCAGAACATTGTTGTAAGGATGGACCGAGGTGTGGGAGGGAGGATGAAGAGAAAAGGGTGAGGAAGGGGGACCTTGTATGCTGCAAAGGTAGAGAAAGCAAACCTGAGGGAAACAAATTCTGCAAGCCTGGTTTAAACCTCTTCTAAGACTAGAAAGGAAACCGGGCAGAATGAAAACCCTGAAAGGTGCCGCACTGTTCTCCTGGGAGAAGCAGACCCCACTGCACACGCTGGTGAAGAGCAGCACAGACTCCGTCCGTCTCTTCCACTTCACCCTTCCTGTCCACCCCTTCCTGCCTTTTACTCTCACGCATACAGCAGGGGGCTGGCTCTCTTTCCTACCTGGCCATGTGACTTTCCCATTGTAAATACTTGAAACTTATTATCAGTAACTAAACTGAATTTAAAAAACAAAAACTTTTTTAAAGGAAAGAAAGAACTCTGGGTCCTCTTTATCTTCGGTATTCAAAACGTACACTTTGAACTTCAATATGAAATTTTTCTGTATTCAAGTAGACAAATTCATGAGATCTCACCAAGTAGAATACAAAACTTCTTTGTGAGAAAGGAATGCTAGTTAATTTTGAAGCTCTCAAAAATACCTTTCTTTGGCTCTATCTGATTTCACTTTTTTTTTTTTTCTTGACTGTGCAAGAGACAGTGAAGAGTAAGTAATCCTCCCTGGAAGCCTCTGACAGTTACACGAGACACCCACTGTCACCTTGGAACAGCCCACTGAAGCTGCCTTCAGTGTCATCAGGAGCAGGCCATTTTTTGAGTGTTTCTTCCCCAGCCCTTACACGTGTAGTTCTGAAGGAAAGCGCTGCCTCAGCTTTGTTAAAACGATGATTGTGTCTCCTGTCATCTCCCAGGAAATGGCAAAAATCCTCAACCACCCCAGAGTCTACGCTTTTCTCCACATCCCGGTGCAGTCTGCCTCTGACAGTGTGCTCATGGACATGAAGAGAGAGTACTGCGTGGCCGACTTCAAAAGAGTTGTGGATTTTCTCAAGGAGAAGTAAGTCTGCTGTCACTTAGGAATAGCGCTTTTGTTCCTCCTTCCTGAGGTGCGTGGTGGAGCCCTTAGGCTCCTCACAGCTAAGGTCCCTGGCAGAGGGCGAGCCCCGGAAGCTCTCAGAGCCTCTCGTTTCCGTGGGGCCCCTGATGTGGTTCCGTCTCCCCGTCCGTGAGTGTACAGTGTCTGGTGATTTGTGTAAGCTTGCCCGCCTTCCTCAGGCAGTCCCAGTTGTGATTATTTTCATACCTGACCTGTTCCTAACACCTGACTTCCCTTCTGTAGCCTTTACCTCTCCTTTCATGTGGCCTTGGTCAGTTGTGAGCTGGCTTTAACATGGAGGACGGAACCACATCTGTCACCGCAGAGTGGATCAGTTTCCCCCGACTAGGGTTTCCACAGCTTCTGGAATGCCTTTGCTCGTACACACTGCTCCCTGTAGTTAACTTGCAGTTGACAGCGAGGCAGGAAGATTCTGTTTTCTTCAGTTCAGATTGCTGTTGACCAAAATTAAGGCATATTTACACAATCGCAGACATGAATGATAATTTTGTTTCCACAGAAAAACACTTGCAGTCCATAATTATGTCCTTCAGAATCTCTCTTCCAAACATGAAATGCATTCTGTGATTAGACCAGGCAGGAAACAGAGGTGGGGCCACGGTCACCTAGACCCTCCTCAAGTCTAGGGCACCACCATCACCTCTGGGAATGTGTCATTTCTCTTGGCACATTTGTGCTGTGGTCCTCTCTACTGCCTATAATTGATGTTTTACCCCCACTGCTGTTGTTTCCATTTCGTTATTCGTAATTATGTGCTCTTGCGCCATGCCGCTGTCCTACATGGGTATGATTGCTTAATACAAATTGTAAGCAATTATTTTTTCCACCGTTAATTGCTCACTAATTTCTATGGCATACACTCTTTCCCATCTTCTCCCTTTTCCTTTTCCCATCTTTCTTAACATGTCTTTCAATTTTTTTCCACCTCTAGGCAGGCCTTGATTATTCTAATCACCGATAATAAAGACATTTAGGGTACATTCAAACAAATATGGCTAATTGTTCAAATAATCATATCAGGAATAGGAAGTATATTTATTCCAGGATTGCATAATTGTAGCATTAAGCGTATGCAGCCTTCAAAGTAACACAGAATCATCGAAAAGCCTTTCTATCTCCTATACTCCTGGATCTTGAGTAGATCTGGCCCAAGATAAAGAACGTGGGTTTTTATGCCATTTGCTTTTGTAGGTAAACTTGTCTCATGTAATAAAATCCTTACAAACACTGTGATACTGGAGAAGGTTTCCCAAATACCAAGTTAATTATAATTCCTGTGAAATTTCCTACATTTCATGTTTCAGTGGCAAAAGAGTATGCATATTTTGGGCACATTATATGCTATTTTGCTAGTATAGGCAAACATCCTCTGTACAGAATAGACTGGAATCCCTTTCATGTGCTTTTTGTGGGTTCCTGTGCTGAAATGAGACTAAGGCCTCAACACCTCTGCTCTACCTGGGTTGTGCAAGTAGTGACCCAGTTGTTTGGGGGAATTACTCTGGTAACCAAACTGGGCAACAGTGCCATAGCAAGTTCTGGCCTTTTGTGTTGCTCTGAAGACAGATCTGTTGACTGTGTTACATCTTGAAGATTTTCAGTAGCCTCCATGAGCTGTATAGAGGTCAGATATGAGTTCCATTAAGATGTTAGAAAGTCATCCTTTGCCATTTTTCACAAAATAAATTCTGAGACTTTCCCTTGTAGTCTCAGGTATCTGTGGCATTTACGTACTTTCCTAAGGCTAATCTGACTAGCTAGAGATCTTAAAACCAAGAGCTCTAATAGGGTCCTTTAGTGTTTTCGGCATCATAGACCCCAGAGATCCTTGGCAAATCTAGGTACTAAGGATGCCTAGAGAATATACTCCATCCACACATGTGCTTAATTTCATAATCTCAGTTTCTATGGGAAACTATGAAGTATGGTGGTAGCCAGTCTGCATCCACACGGGAGTTTAAAATTGACTAAGCATTGTCCCCATACAGCAAGGACAGAAGTAAACCGGTATAGTGAAGTTCTCAGTTAGGTAATAGGTAGAATACAGTGGGAAACTGAGTCAAAGCCAACGTGAGTACTGAGAAAACCTCGGGTACTCTACAAAATAAATCATTCTCACTGAATGAAACACTCCTTGCATGGTCTTAGAAAATTCATCAGAACCATACGACTAGGGCAAAGTAGCCCATCTCTGTTCATGAAGGCAACACATAGGAGCTCTGTTCTCTCGTGAAGACGGCTTGTCAAACCCCTTTAAGGAACCTCCTCCATCCAGGAAATAATATTGTTATTATGGGCAGTTGGAAATAGATGGAATATTATACTGGTTGCTAGTCTTACCCCACTAAAAACTGCATATCTTTATGCAAGATAAATTTACACATATTTTAGGAATACTGAAGTCCCCAAGTTACTCTGAGACTGACAATATTATTTTGTCTGGTATTTATTAATGTTTAGTGTGGCACTGTCATTCTGTTTTTTTGTTTTTTGTTTTTTTGTTTTTTTTTTTTTTTTGGAGCTGGGTACAACCCAAGGCCTCAAACTTGCTAGGCAAGTGCTCTACCACTGAGCTAAATCCCCAACCCGGCACTGTCATTCTTAGAAAGGTTCATACATTCTGATTTGTGTCCCGCTGTTGATCACTAAATCATCCTGATAGAAACTGGTGTGCTTGGTGTATTTTTAGCTTTTTCTTGCTTTCTTTCCCTTATTTTTTATTGATTAAGTATTATTTGACAACTCCATGCATGTAGATTTGTGTGTTTCATTTCCCCTAACATTTTTGGAGGCTTTTGTAATGAGTCTTTAAGGACTGGACGACACCTACTTCTTCGTTCAACCTTGTGAGCCTCTCAGATCTTTGTGTTGTGAATGAGGGATGAGGCATTTCCCAATCTTTCTCCTCACGAAGCTGGCCTTTACCACAACCTCTAGCATTAAGTTTGGAATACACCAATATAACGAGTTTACCAGAAGCAGGCTTTGAAGCTACAAGTGCAAAGGGCTTTATTGAGCCCTGTTTCTCACACAGTGGAGGTGAACTCTTTTTAATTAATTTTCTTTTACAGTTGAAAATGGCCTACATTTTAGCTGGGAGCAATCTAAGTTTACCTGAGAGCCAGCTCATAGCGTATTCATTATTCTCCTCAGTTGTTTGAAAGTTGGCCGCTATTATTGTAACAGCAGCTGCACTGAAGATAACCGGGTAGGCTTGGCACATGTTGAGGCATATGGGAATTTATTAAATCATGCAGCCTTTGCAAAAAAACCAGTGTCTAAATTACTTAACATGCTCATTTAAAACAGCTGGCCACAAGCAGAGAGTCCTATGACTTGAAGTCTATTCAGATGTATGAACCCAGCAGACACTTTGATTTAAGTGAATTGATGGTTTCTTGAAACACAGAGTGGACCTTGGAGGAATATGGAAGAGAACTGTTGAACAAAGCAATAAACACAACTTTTTAGAAAGTTTGTTTTCATATTTTAGTAAGAACACCTACATTTCACTTCATAGTATGTTCCTGAGATTTTAAAAATATAAGTCATTACTTTTTTTTCCCCTGTGCAATTTTGTATTTTCCCCAATTTGAGGAAGTTTGGGTTTCTTGTTGTTGTTGTTGTTGTTGTTGATGATGATGATGATGGTGGTGGTGGTGATGATAATGATGATGATGGTGGTGGTGGTGGTGATGATAATGATGATGGTGGTGGTGGTGGTGGTGATGATGATGTTTTACTATGTTATGTAACTGTTAATAGGGTTCTCTGACTTTGGAGCCTGTTATAAAGAATGCCAGGTGCATTTTTTTTCTTCATTCCAGACTCTTAGAAAGAATCATGCTAACCCATCCACATTCTGGATTATCTTTCTTTCCTATCATTAGGGTGGGTTACCCAAGTGTTCATTACTAGAACATGGTAGAAAAAAAAGGATGAAGCATTTAAATTTGTGTGTGTGTGTGTGTGTGTGTGTGTGTGTGTGTGTGTGTGTGTGTTTTCCACCTTGTTTCATCTAGTGTTGTTGCTAATGGCTTAGAAATAAAAGTGGTGGTTGCTTATAGTAACTTACATCTATAATCTCAGTGTGTATGAGGGCGATTGCCACAATTTCAAGACCAGCCTAGATTCCAGAATGAGACCCTATCTCAAAAGCAGGAGGGAAATAAACTAACCTGAATAAGAAAGAGTAAAAGACCAGCTTAGCAAGGATTCAGTCTCCCGGTGCGTTTCCAGATGTATGGGTGCTCTCGGAAGAAGCTCCTCTGAAATCATGTCTTCAGACATGCTCTCTGGCTTTCCTGGATTATGCTGTTTATGATGTCTCTCACTAGGCTACTATTTTGTTGTCCCAACGTCTTGTTTGCTAGCTTATCTTTGTCATTTTGCTGTACAAAATGGTGTTCTCCTTTCTTTTTGTTGTCTTGTTAAAAATTTTTAGCACAGTAAATATTTTATTGGAACAAGTGTCAGTAGAAAAACACATTGACTTTTTTTTTGCAGTGTGTGCTCCATCCACAATTGGAGAAGTGCATGCTGGGTAAACTTTTGTATCCTGTGTTTTAATACCATAAGATGTTGCAAACACAAGTTCAGTTCATTTGTAAATAAATGAGTGTGTTGTCTATTGATTTGGCTTCTCAGTTCCTTCTAGTCTGCTAAAGAGAAGTTGTCACACCATTCCTGTCACTTTATAGTTTTACGATTGCATTATCCTCTCAGACAACAAAAGGGTGTCATCTCTGAATGTTGGTACATTTTTCCTGCCTCAGGACTATGCCTCTGAAGTACAGCTGTGAGCCTAGATCTGTGAAGAAGGGTGTGTGTAATAAGTGTCTCTTCTGAAGTCCAGTTGCATGTTGTCTCATGATTACACCAAAGCTTAGCCCTGTGGACAATGCAAATGTGTTTAGTCTACATTGTTTCAGGTGAGAATGAAGGGGATGGCAGTGATTACATTTTTTGAAATCTGCAATTATTAACTTATGAGGTATAGGATGAGACTCTTATTTCTGCTTGTGATTTTTATTCTGGTTCCAATATTAATTAAACAAAGCAAATGTAAGAAGAGCAATCCATGTGATAATCTGATAACATTAAAACCAATATCTGAACACTTTTCAGCACACACTTGTATGTCAAGAACCTTGCATTTATTAACATTTTAATCTTCAAGGACAAAGCTAGTCCAAGGTCATGCAGTTAGCAACAGGACTCCATGCAAAGCCAGACTGTAAGATCTCTCAGCAATGCTTTTGACTAATGTGGTGTGCTGTGCACCTGGTCTACAGTGTGCTGTGCACCTGGTCTGCAGTGTGCTGTGCACCTGGTCTGCAGTGTGCTGTGCACCTGGTCTGCAGTGTGCTGTGCACCTGGTCTGCAGTGTGCTGTGCACCTGGTCTGCAGTGTGCTGTGCACCTGGTCTGCAGTGTGCTGTGTACCTGGTCTGCAGTGTGCTGTGCACCTGGTCTGCAGTGTGCTGTGTACCTGGTCTACAGTGTGCTGTGCACCTGGTCTGCAGTGTGCTGTGCACCTGGTCTGCAGTGTGCTGTGCACCTGGTCTGCAGTGTGCTGTGCACCTGGTCTGCAGTGTGCTCTGCTGCCGGGCAATGGAAACCACAGCATGGGCTCAGCAGATAGTGAGGAGACAAAATGTGCACTGTTCACTTCGACTGAAGGCAGTAAAGGCACGTGTGGATATAAAATTTAGCTCCTTGGTGTCTGAGCTCAATACATGGTCAGGCCAGCAAGTGTGTGAAAAATGTCTTCCGTGCAAGCCTGATGCACCTATTTAAAGCAGAGAACCAACTCTTGAAGTTCAAAGAGGTGGGGAGATCTACTATCCACTGTTAGTCTAGACTTTAAATGGAGAAAGGGGGGAAGCAGCAGCTTGCAGTCATGCTGTTTCTGACTCCATGTGTAATGTGACCAACTCGAAATGCACCGTGACCTGTGAGCCAGGATAAATTCTTTGTTCCTTAAGTTGGTTTTGTCAGCATAAAAACAGAAAAGATGCTCAGATGGGCATTGGGACCAGGACCTGGAGCCCTACGATGATTAACTTGACTGTGGTTCTTGGGCCACTAGAAAGGTTTGCGGGCTGAACGTAGAAGAGCTTGTTTAAAAGCCATTGGAAGAAGAGCTTAAAGGGCCATTCTGGTGGAGCTGGGAAGCTAAGAATGCTGAAAGAAACATGGGCAGTGGGGCCTGATTCATAAGTTTCATAGAGGAACAGGGGCTCTGTTGATAGCTGGGCTAGGTACTGCCGTGGGACCCTGAAAGGCAGCCTGGTTCCCAGTTGAGGAGATTTGAAACCCTGGTGACCCTGAAAGGGAGGGTAGATGTTTCACCTGACTCCCAGGAAACCAGGGTGGTCTCTAGCCACAGCCCTCCATAGATTTGTGGCCATCAGTCATATAAGGGCTATGCCCCCAAGCCCCTCCTTAGGCTCTGGATGCCTAAGAGCCTGAGAACCAGAAGGCGCCAACCTCCTTGCAGGTTCGGGGACCCCCAACCAGCTCTTGCTGTGTCCTGTACCACAGACAGTACTTCTCCACCCACTGGGTGTTGTCCCATGGCTTCCCACTGCCCGACACCCTCCCAGTGGCAGAATGGGGTAAGCATGGTCAACTTCCCCGAATCCTGCCTCCCCTAGTGGCCTGACCCCTTTGGCAGATCGGGCATGGGACCGATACTACAGTACTGTTCATGTGACATTTTGGCAGGTAATCTGGTGGCTTCCTTCTGCCCAAATACAGAGAATCTGAATGAAGATGAGGTTCGTGTGCTGATTTGCTTTCAGAGGAAGTTGGAAGACAGAAAAATGTTCAGGCTGGTGCTGAGAAACTGCAAAGGTGTTTGGGGCCAAAATCCCTATCCTGTGTGGATCCAAATTAATTTAATGGAAGAAAGCACACGCTAAAGGGGCTCCGCTTCTAGAAAGCAGTGCCCAGGAAGACATTTCCCAGGGTGGGCGCACAGAAGCTGATACAGCTGTGGACCAAAGAGGACTGGCTCCATCCTGAGCGAGGATCAGGGTTTGGGGATGCAGCAGGCTGTAGGAGCTGTGGGGTCCAGAGATGAACAAGGCGTGTAAGTGTGTAGGGAAGCATTTGAACAGCAGACAGTCCACGTGTGTATTAGAGAAAGGGGAGGAGGAGAGAAAAGGAAGGATTGATCGGGTTTCTCTAGAGGAACAGAAGAATAATTATATATGGGGTTTATTAGAGTGACTTACAGGCTACCATTTGGCTAGTCCCAACAGTAGCTGTTTCCTGATGGAAAGGCCAAGAATCTGATGGTTGCTCAGTCCTTGAGACTGTAACACCAGAGAAGAGTGCCTTGGCAGCAGGGTGCACGAACTTGTCAGAGAGAGTGAGGATGAGCAGGCAAAAACGGAAAAGCTTCATTCTTCCATGTCCTCTCATGTGGGCTGCCACCAGAAGGTGGCCCAGAACCAGGGTGGGTCTTCCCACCTCAAATGACCCAATCAAAACAATCCTTCATGGACGTGCTCTGTTGCTTGGTCCTTAGTTGATTCCAGGTGTAGCCAAGTTGAAATCAAGATTAGCCATCACAGAGATCTAGGAAGAACTAACCCTGAAGAAGCCAAGGGACAGTTTATGGAGAGACAGGAGGTAAGGGCCCAATGTCAGCCATAGTGGCCACCTATGAACAAGCTGCTTGCTATAGGATTTATGAAGAAAAAATTAGCATTGCCGCATCTTCTTTCTTGTCCAAATAGGGCATCTGCTCAATCTGTTGCCATAAACGAGTATCTAAATGGAAAGATCTCCATGGCCTGATGTTGGTAACTGTCCCAGGTTGCTGCACCATGCTCAGTGTGTGCTCAGAGAGAACCTTGCACATGCGCTCATCCATTGCATACAGCAGTGAGGGCTGTACAGTCAGGAGGTGGGAATGACCAGCAGTTGATAAGCGAGGGACCTCACTTTGGAGCCCCTTAAGAAGGAGTGGTATCCTCAGTCTGCTGTAGGTAAACCTTCTTTCCTACAGGAAAAGTTATGAAAACAGACAGATTCCTTTTCATAGAATGGAGTACTCAGCCCTCGTAGAGGTTCTGTGCTCTGATGCCCGCTGGCTACTTGCTGCCAGTGATGGCCAGGTAAAGTGCACTTACCAGAACAGTTATGCATGAGTTTATTGAATTTCCACAGTGATACATACCAGAAAGAAGTTCTCCCCGCTTTACAGGGTAGGACATGAAGGTATAGGGAGGTTAAATGACCAGTCACAGAGCTTGTGACTGAGCTCAGATTAGAAGCAATTAAGAATGGCTGTTTGTCAATCAAGACTAGGTTGTGCAGTTAAACAGAATGTTTAAAGTGGCACAAGCCTTCTCTAGATATATGCCACTTCTTGTCGTCAACATCTCCTACTTAGGGGGTCACTTGCTGTCCAGGCTGAGGGACACGTGATTAGAGGATAATGACCTGTGTATGAATGTGACCACAAGGAGAAGCTGTTAGATCTTTGTCAGCACCAGAGTGTTCAATGACTGAAAGTGTTCCTAAAGACTTATACATGTTCATATCTTCAAATAAGGTGCAGCACCAAGGGCTGTCATGTCTTTTAGCTTTGTTAATCAATGTATCAGTGCCTTAGTGTACGTGTGTCCACATGACTACAGAAGGACAGAAGTGCTAGATGTGCGGGAGCTGGAGTTAAAGGCAGTTATGAGCCACTCGATGCAGGTGCTGGGGACTGCACTATAGTCTTCTGCAAGAATGGTATGCAGTCTTAGCTACCAAGCCATCTGTGCCGGCCAAGTTTCTCCTATATTGTAGCAATGTTTTCTTGCAGAACCCATGTTAAATTAACTCAGTTTCTCCTCCCATGTACTTCCTGCTTCTAGGACAAAGTACCTGGAACATAAGTGTTTGCTGGTCACAGCTGGGATTCCTAACCACATGCACCCGCCTCCTATGCAGGTGCCAGGCAGGTGGGATCCAGCCACTGCCACTCTGCTTCTTTGGCTTTGTGCTTAGCATCACACTCTGAATTCACATCCTTGGGCTTCATCATCTAAATGGTCTGCCCTGTGGCAGGGTTTCTCCAGAAGCTAGGTTGCAATAAAGGAGGATCACATGGGGCAATTAGTGTGTGTGTGTGTGTGTGTGTGTGTGTGTGTGTGTGTGTGTGTGTGTGTGTGTGTGTCCATGTCCGGTATGCATGCTAAAGATACAATCTGACTTGTTTACAAGTCAGAGAAATAAAAGTGACAGAAGAAAGAAGGTGGAGGCTGACGTTTGAGCATCATTGAAGATCAGAGCTCAGCAGAGGGAGTATGGAGAGCCACAGGGTTGCAGGATAGACCTTAGCTCCCATGGCCAGGGTAACTTTGATGTTCAGCTGTGATTAGCAGGATTCTCTATCTCGATGCTCACAATAACTAATTCAAAGCTAACCTTCAAGTCTGTATTCCAGATATGCAAAAGACACTGTGTGGAAGGTTGTATTAATATGTGAGTCTTTGTATGTGTGAGTCTTTGTATGTTTTCTTTGAATAGAACATGGTCACGCCTAAGCACAAAGGATGTTGAAAAATACATTTATTCCAACCATCTATATATCCATTCTTGGATGAAATGAACCAATTATGAAGCAGCTCCCAAGAGTCTCCTTTTCAGAATATGCTGTTTTTACTGTTCTCACTTTAGGGTTTTAATGGATACCACTACAAAGAAATGATTTTAGAGTCATTATTCTTGGATCTCAAGCCCGGTTTTGCACATGACATCAACACTATTTGTATTGTTAGTGATAATCATTCTTTTTCTCAAAAATCTAGGTGTAACAGCACAGGCTTGTGGTAAGATCACAATGGGGAAAAAAGGCTAACTTGAGGCAGAGTGAGACTGTCTCAGAAACATAAGGTGGGGGGAGGGCCCTTTCCTCAGACCTGAAGAACTTCCTGCCTAAGCTTCAGACACTCTGTTTAGTGACTTCCCTTGTGACCAGCTGTAGTGCTGTTGGACACTTTGAGGCTCCTTAACTCTGAGAGAGCAGAATAAACCCTTACTGGCTTGAAATTGAACAATTGTGTTCCCGGGAATTATTTTCTTTATTGTTGCCCTGCTTTCCTTTGGGACAGTGGGAAGCGACTCTGGTCCTTCCCTTACAGCCCTTCCAAGGAAGCCGTAGGTTTACATGGTCTGCCTTGTATGACATCAGACTCCTGTATAACATAGTTTCTCTTTCCTTTTTGTTTTTAATTAATTGGTTTTGGTTGTCCTAGCCATTAAATTACTGTTTTTCATCTAGGCCATCTCTGCCTTGGTTTTGTGAGGATTTATTTCTGTACAAGTCCATTCGTTACAGTACTGTAGGCTTCCTATATATTTTGTAATTTAACTTTCTGTCATAATCTTCCTACTGTTGTGTCAGGTGCTGGGTGTAGAATTAGGGCTCCTACAGGACTTTTGTTTGACATTAAAAAATAGACCGGAGGCCATCTAGCATAAATACTAGGGCCTTGGGTCCATGAAATGCAAATCATTATTTTTGCCAAAAGCTGTAGGCAGCCCCTCAGTGTCATAGAGGCCAATGGGCCCTGCTGCTGTTGATGATTAAATACTTTGCTTGTCTTCTGGGCATTATAGTGATTGAGAATATTTCCCATTAATTGGATGTGTACAGAAGGCATCGTCTCTGTAGTGACAGGCACCATGTGACCTCCTGATTCAGGTTCCTCCCTCAGAATATGTATAACCACTAACAGGCCAGGAGGAGATTCTAAGTCATAAGGAGAGGTAGGGACACTTAATTTTCTTATTTTGTCAGGCCATAGGGAGAGAATCTTAAAAGTTGCTCCTAATTTAATTTGTAAGTTGGTTCCTTTTTTAGATCACTATATTAATGTGGTCAACACTATCTTTCTCAGGCCACATCCTTTACCAATTAACACTTTATGCCCTGAGAGGCATACTTAACACCAGTTTCTTAAATATTTATTGATTTGTTTATGTTTTTATGAGACAAGGTCTATGTAGTGTAAGAGTGGCCTTGAACCTCTAAACCTTCTACCTGCATCTTAAAATCTTTGAGATTTCAGCCCTCATCATCACACTAGGCAACGATCCTGTTGAATAGTCTAAACGTTGTAGTACTAGAAACATTTCTTCTTCTTTCTCTTTCCTCTAGAATGGCAGTTCTCAACCTCTCAGTCACAACCATCAGAAAAACACACATTTCTGATAATTTTAGGAACTGAGACACTGCTCAGCAGCAAAATTATGTCTATGAAATAGCAATAAAAATAACTTTATAGTTGGGGTAACCACAACATGAGGAACTGTGTTAAAGGATTGCAGCATTAGGAAGGTTGAGAATCACCGCTCTAAAATAGAGAAGTGAAGGAAAACCACTAAGGGACGCATGGCTTGGGCAGTTTAATTAACATGATCACGAGCATGTGGTATTGGAAGGTGCTTTAGATCCCCGCTTGTGTTCAGCTGAAGGCCCAATGAATTAGTTCCTGCATTCAGATATTCCCCTATTCTCTCCTGCTCTCCCCAGCTCTTCCCACCTGTCTCTCTCTCTCTCTCTCTCTCTGACTAGGAAAGTCTATTGATTTTCTTTTTCTTCTCTCTATGTGTGTGTGCTCATGCATGTGTATGAGTGGATACATGTCTGGCATCTATATGCACGTATGGCATGTGTGCATGCATGCCTGTGGAAGCCTGAAGTCTCCCTTGGGTGTCCTTCCACAGACACTGTCCACTTAGCTTTGTTTAGACTTTTGATTTTCTTTGGTGCGTCCTGGTGAGAAGTTAGTTGTCCTTTTTAAAGATAACTGTTTTAGACTCTCAAAGAGCTTTAGCAGATTCATAAGTAATACTATATAAATTTTAAAATGAACAACTAAAGAAAACATACTAAAGCAAGTAAATACTGGTTGGACTCACACACTTAGGTAGAGAGCTGCTGAGTTCATGGAGGCTCAGGACAAACAAACAACAGTTATGTAGAAACAATCAGAATTGGATGGTGAGAGGGAGATGCTGGTTCCGTAGCTAAAGGCACTGGCTACTGAATTAAGTAACAGTGAGAATCAAGCTATGATTTCAGCGCAGTGGCTGACAGTGCAGGGCTAGAGTCCAGTGAGCCAGGCTTCAGTCCTAGCTAAAGTGTTGAGTAAGTTGTCAGTAAAATGAGGACAACATTCTTCTTCCAAACCTTTCCAGTTCTTATGAGAATTAAATGAAGTAGTGTTTGCCAGACTTCCCATGGTCAGCACTCATTCAAGGGTGGTGGCTGTTTCACCCCTAGTAATAGTAATGACAGCAAAGTCAGCCACGGTGCGGTGCACAGCCACAGACAAATTCTAACAAATCACAGCAAAACTCAAATTAGCTTCAACATAGATAGATAGATAGATAGATAGATAGATAGATAGATAGATAGATACACACATGCATGCACACAGACACATACACATAGATGAAGAGAACCATATTGAAGGTATTCCCTTTGTTCATTTATTAACAAGTCTTTATAAGATGTCTCCTTTGGTTGCAAATATCATTTATTGGGCTTAACTCACCTAAAACATGCTATAACCGATACTGCCTATTAATTAATGCACACTGATGTCTGTAAGAGTGATGCCATCGGTTAGAGTTTTCAGGGAAAAATAAGATTGTTTTTTCAGAACCACAATTTCATCGCCGTTTCTAGACCCATGCCTTTCACGTTCAGCTGAAGCCCTGGTAACTTAACATGAATCCACACATTTCACATTCTCTGGTTCTCACCTTCCCTCCCTGCTTCCGCCTCTTCTCTGTCCCTCTCCTTCTTTTCCCTCCCCAGGATGACACCCAGCCTTCATGGCCACAGTGGTACCAGCTTCTACACACTGCGTTGTCCCTGCCCTTGTACATTTTTGCTTTCCTAAATCTCCCTATATCGAGACACTGATGGGAACTTTCTGAATGAGTTCATTCTCATTGAAGGTTTGGTGAATATGCGTGGGGACTCATCCTTCTTAATTACAATAGGTGTTTGGATAAGGTCTTACAGTTCTAAAGTAAAAGAAAAGTATCAGAATACTAGGCTAGGGACATGAAAAGCCAATCTGTGAGAATTGGTGGCAAGAATGTAGTGGGAAACATCCTCCAGAAATTCCTGTGTGAGAAGCTTGGTTCTAGCGTGAGGGTGAGGCCGCTGAGCCCTCTGAGGTAGAGCCTTCCAGGAAGCATTAAGTCATTGACTTAGAGGAGACTGAGGAGGTCTCACTAGGCCTGGGCTAGTGTCCTCAAGAGTGACTGCTGCAAAGAGAGAGAGCTTGCCTTTGATCTCACTCTGTTCCAGGTGTATGATATGACCCCTCCCTGTGTGTAACCACTTGCTGTCCTCTTTGACATCATGCTGTGATATAGCCAGAAGTCCTGGCTGGGATACCAACTTCATGCTGTTTGCACTTTCCAGGCACCAAGGCCATGAGCCAAGTAAACCTCAACTTAATATGTCAACTTCAGAAAAAGAACTCTGTAAGAAGATACATTTGTTCAGGAATCTCTGCACCTGTGGTCCCTGAGCAGATGCATGGCTTTGGAAGGGACTCAGTAAGTTGTAGGGAAGCTACTAGGCTATGGAGTGGTGGTGACACGGGGAACATTGAGGGAACATTGCCTTCTCTCTGGCAGCACTCAGGGAATAGTAATGCTTCGATTGTATCTGCCATTATCTGACATTCCTGTTAGCTTAGAAGTAAACAAGAAGAAAACAATGTTCTAGAGGTTCCTGCCGAGGGCCAGAGTGAATTCTGAGCATAGTTTGCTAGTGGTGAATTATATTCAGGACACTCATGGCTTGGCTGTTGTCCAGAGCCCTAAGAGATGGAATCAGTTTCAGTTAATTCCAAACAATAGGCGGTGGCAGGAACCTGGCTAAGCTGCGGGGGACTGCTCCCACACTGCTGATCTAAGTTGTCGAAGGAGTTTGACGCATACTCAGACCTGATACCAGTTTGAGTCAGCTGGCTGAGCTGTAACCCATGGCTGGTAAACCCTGCCACTCTGTGTGTGAGAAGGGAAGGCATGGCCTCTATGCAGCTCGATCCCTGTCTGACTAAATACATTGCTGCCTGACTCCAGGGCCCTTCATGACTTGCTGGGGCACAGTTCAGCCTCTGCAGAGCCCTCAGGCCCATGCTGGTCATCTGGCCTCATCCCAGCTGGGGCTGCTGGTGGCCTATGGCCTGTTTTGGTGATGTTTAGTGAGAAATACTTGAATGGTTGGTTTCATGGTCGTGTCTATATGCTCAGCTCCTGATAGTTTCTTAGGAAACTCTTTGCCTGGTATGGTTGAGGCTAAGGGAAGGCAGGGTTACATTTCAGCATTAGTCACCTTTGCTTGCATTCTGAGTAGATCATTCACCGTGAATATTGACTGGAAGAGTGATCTGAGGCTGAAAGCATGAGGATACATACAAGGAAAACAGCAGTTTGTTTTAAGGAAGTTTTGTTTTAAAGTCTGGAGATAAATTATGATTAAATTTTTTCCTGCCATTGGCCTTTGAGCATTAGCAATAGCATATCTTATCAATTGTACATACACACACTGATGGAAACTTATTAGGTTTCTGGAACTGATGTCAATGCTTTACTCTCAGGTGATATGAAGTCCTTGTAAAGTACATTTCTCAGATCAGCAGACGAAAGGATGTCCTTCCCGGACAGGACCAAGTCCCAAGGGGAAAGTGATGCAGGGTGATTATTAACTTACTCTCTCCTGTGTGTCTCAGGAGGCTTAGCAGCAGTGTTTCCATAGGAAGAGCCTTTGTGTCCTTTCTGTAAATGAGTGTATGTTCGGAAGCCAGAAGGCCCAAGTCTTGAGACAGAAAAATCAGATGATTCTCTTTTCTACATACTCCTGTCGAATTCCACCCTTCTTGTCTCATAAGCTTTAGTCTCTAAATTTCCTGGCTAATTGGCTCCTTATTTGTACATACCTCTACTCTCCAGAAACCAAAATTTTGTCTTCCAAATAGTATTTGCCCAAAATAATCCTGATTTGTGGTTTACTTTGCAGTTAGGTTTTCATTTATGCTACGGTGGCGAGAAGAAACGATAATCAGGGTAGCGATTGGTGTTTAGTGTACTGTTGACCACACCTGCTTAACTTCTGTGTGGCATAACTAGGGGCACACCCATTCTGGTCTCCTCATTTTTCACAGTTGCCATTCTTGGGTGGTGTGCGAGTTACCACATGGTGAGATGTTTGTACAGTGGCCTCACAAGAGGAAACCCTAGTGCTGGAAGAAAGGTTTGGGATATTAACATGTGATGTTCTCTTTCTTACTAATTGCTAGGTGAAGGTGGTAAAGGTAATAAAATACGGAGTTTGGCAGTTATGTTTTAACCAGAGAAATAGGTTTTCTTATAGAATTTACTATATTTGTATTGCTAGTTTATATTTCACAGTTATGTGATATAGAATGACTTTGGAAACATGTCAATAAAGCATCCAAACATTTGAAGCAATTTTCTTGTCTGGGATGGACTCTAAAACAGCATGAGAGGTGGCATGAGACTGTGCCGCTCTGACAGCCTCATTTAGTGATTGAGGCGGTTTCCAGAAAATTGTGAGATATCGAATTATATCTTCACAATTTAGTTAGGTTATATTTAGTTAGGTAGGTAGTTGCTTGGTTATGATTGTGGGGCAGGTGTTAATTATGAGAGCATGATGACTCAAGGGCGTCTGTGTCACCAAAAGTGACCTCTCCTTATTAGAATGCTGTCTTACGGCTCAGTGGGACTTCTTCATACACTGATCACTGTTTGGAACTTATATAACATTGTATCGGCTCACTCCTTTGCTTAGTCATTCCTCATGAGGAAACACTTGGATTCCTTCCAGTTTGCTAGCAGCTTGTAAGGGTTCTGCATGAGTTCTTTTTTCCCTCCTTGCTTTTGAGGTGGAAGCCATAGCCAGAGGTTACACTTTACAATTAAATAGAAATGTATGTATGCCGTCATTATAGCTAATACATAAATGTCGGATAATATGAAACAATGATTGGATACATTTGTATTTTACTGTTTTGTGGGTTCACTGTACATATAGTTAAAATACACAATTTTAGCCTGTGTGGGGTTAATTCCTTTGAAGTAGGCTGTGACAGATTTCCAGTTGAAGGTAAGGAACAAGTCTGTTAGATTTGATCTGAAATAAACTAATTTTTCTAGTTTCAATGTGAACCTCACCTTTTGAGTGACAGGACTTGGAACAAACTTAGAGGTCCCCTTCATACTAAAACGCTAGCTACCCTTAATGACTTGGACACTGTTATTTCTGTTTCGCAGGATTGTATGCATTATTGTTCTATCTTTGCTTTTATGGTATAGTTGTGCTCTTATCACAGTTTATTCCATGCTGAGTCACAGACAGGAGAGCAGCAGTCCATGTTTTTATTATTCCTGTGAGAAAAGGCAGACTTTCATGATGCATTTTCCAGGAATTCATTGTGGAGAAAAACGGAGACAGCCGGTGTATAAACCAGACACATACGCAGTCTTAAGGAAGATGTTATCAGAGAGAATTGTTTCCTTTCCAGACACCCCGGGTTGTTTGGTTGCCTTTATGTGTTACTGGACACGACCCTCCGTTTACGATAGCTACTAATGCCAGTGCTGCTCAGAACCTTCTTGGCATGCGTCAGCTCTCTCCTGTTCATCCTTTTCCTGACCCCTCACTCTGTTGTCCTCCAACTTCCGTACAGCCTGGATACTTGCCAGGACACTTGTGGTACCTCCTACAACAGGTGTGTTTCTTGTCAATCCAAGGCCCCTATGCCACCTGCATTTCCTCTATGGCCGAAACTTGCTGAAGAAGTTTAACACTTTAGTCCCCCTAGAGCTGTCTTCGTGGTTGCTAAGTCCCCTTCCTTCTAACTCTATTCCTCCATGTTCCTATTAGCCACATGGAATCTTTTCCCTGCAGTTTATCTTCATTCTGTAAGCGCCAAAGCGAATCCTCAGCAACAAGACCAGACCAGAAAGGGCTGCTCCGTCCACCCTCCTCCCACAGCTCACTATACATTAGCCTTTCACCATCCTTCCCACACCAAGTGTGGCTTGGGGACAGTCAAGCAGATCCTCATGTGCACAAGGGGAGAGGAGTGATAACGGCTGGTCTGGAGCCTCTCGTGTCCTTGTTCATAAAAGTAGGATCATGTGAGGGAGGACCTGGGCGGAGCTGGTGAGGGCTTTGGCCTACCAGCCTGATTTAGAACCTGCTACATACACACGGGCACTCAGCCAAAATGGAGGGAGAAATAAGGCTAGGTCCAGGAATGCAACAGGCCAGAGCAGGAGCTAGGAAGCTGAAGGAAGATGTGAGGCAGTAGGGTCAGTGGACAGGGTTCAGTCACCCTGGCGAGCGAGCCTGGGGATCTGTACATTAAGTTTCCTTTCTTGACTGCTGAAGCAACCTCCCTGTTACTCCCCCTCTTCAACCTTGGTCAGAGTCATCCGTCCATTTCAGGGTCCATTCTGTGCCGTGTCAGGTCTTAGAACTGAGTAGGCATTATCTCTTTTGATCTTCCCAGCATTCAACGGGCATTTATTAGTCGGCTTGCGTTGTCATAACAAAGTACCACACATTGAGTGGCTTAAACCACAAAAATGTGTTTTCTTAAAGTTCTAATGGCTGAAAGTAGAAGAACAAGGTGTCGGTAGATTCTGTCTCTGGTGAGGACTCTTGCCCTGACTTGCAGATGGCTGCCTTCTCTCCACATCTTCTATGTGTATGAGACTGAGAGGGAGAGCTTGCTGACCTACCTCACCCTGAGGTCAACAGCCCTGTTGAATTAAGGTTTGCCCTTCAGGGCTTTATTTACCACATATATTCCTGGTGAGGGCAAGGCACAGCTCTAATGTCAGGGGATGGGGATCCATTTCATTGTATAACAGCTGGTTAGGGATTATCCTCCGTGTACATTAACATCAGGTGCTGAGGGATGCTGCTGTACTGCTCGTTCTTATAACCATCATCTAACTAATGTCATGAGTTCTTTTGCTTGAGGTATTGATCACTATCCAAATTAGAGAGCAGGGGGAAGAGGGAGTGGAGGAGAGAGGAGAGAGAGAGAGAGAGAGAGAGAGAGAGAGGAGAGAGAGAGAGAGAGAGAGAGGAGGAGAGGAGGAGGAGGAGGAGGGAGGAGGAGGAGGAGGAGGAGGAATTCTCTGAGTTTCCTTCTTGAAAGGCTTGGTCTTCAGAGTGGGGAGAGTAAGATACTTGGGTGACTTTCCCCAGCTCGAGAGTTATGTGAAAATAGCAGGGTTTTCTATCATTTACCTTCTTTTGATTTTTTTAATTCACCTGATCTTTGTTTTATGATGAAATTTATTTTCAGTAACTTTATTCCCTTTTTAGGAAAAAAATCATTTCTTACTGTTTTCATTTATGTTTTGGCCAGCAAACAAAGGCTAGGAAGACATCCTCGGAGAATGCTCTTTTTTCTTTTTCCTTTTTTCTTTTTTTCCAAACAAATAAAATCTTCCAGTCTGTCTCTGGGGAAGCTTGCTGGAGGACTGATTTAGTCACCCTTATGACCCATTTTCTGTTCATTGAACCTGACAGGGCTGCCCCATTTCACTCTGAGAATTTGTTTGCCCTTGCTATATATAACAAATGACCTCAAATTTCGTGGCTTGGACTGACATAAATATATTCTCTCAATTTCTATAAATAGAAATTTGGTACCAGTCACTTCTTGTCCTAGTTAGGGTTACTATTGCTGTGATGAAACAGCATGGCCAAAAGCAAGTTGGGAAGGAAAGGGTTATTTAGCTTATTTTTACTCATAGTAGACCATCACTGAAGGAAGCCAGGGCAGGAATGTGGAGGCAGGAGCTGATACAGAGGCTATGGAGGAGTGCTGCTTACTGGCTTGCTCCTCAGGTTTTGCTCAGCTTGATTTCTTCCAGAATCTAGGACCACCTGCCCAGTGGTACTACGCACAGTGGACTGGGTCTTCCCACATCAATCACTAATGAAGACAATGACCTACAGGCTTGCCTACAGCCCAGTCTTACAGAGATGTTTTCTCAGTTGAGGATTTCCTCTCTGGTGACTGTAGTTTGTGTGGAGTCGACATAAAACTAGATAGAACCTTCTTCTCCTCAACTTTTCCTGAGTGTAAGATCAATACGGTCAGGGCTGTGTTCTCAGCAGGGCCTTAGTATCCTCTTACACAACCTTGGAGGATGGGTATGGTTCAGTGTCTTGTGGTTTCTCGATTGTCCTGCTGGCTTACTGACCTGGACCAATCTCAGATCCTAGAGGTTACTCACAGCTCCTCAGCACTGCCCCACAGAGACTCCCAGCATGGATGTTCGTTTCGGGCCAGCCTCAGCGTGCTGACTCCCTTCTGCTGGCAACCTTTGGAGATCCACTGCTCTTAGCAACAGGCGCACTCTGTTGCTCCAGGCCCGTCGGAACACTGGCTTTCATTGTAATGCTCACAGATTTGGGCCCTTAACCACGTCTGTAGACTCTCTCATCATCATCACCTGGATATGTATTTAGCTGACTGGGGGAAGCTGTCTCTTTAATAGGGATTGATTTGGGAACTCTCTTTGAGTTCTGCCTGGAATATTCATTCTGTCTTGGGCTTGACTAAGCTCAAATATAAGGTAGAAATGGCATCTTAGAAGCTAGAAGTCAAGACTGGTGGTAAATGGACTGGATGGAGTTTGGGCTTTGCTAGATGTAATTGACTTGTGTATTTGTTCTTTAGTTTAGATGTCAGCAGTGTATTCCGTTCCTTTGCTTTTTGTGTTTATAGCAACCCAATGTCTTCTAGTGTGTTGTTTGCCTGAGTTTCAACATTATTCAGGAAAATCTTGACTGTTATCAAAAGTCTTAGCTGGAGTTTTTGTTTCAACACTTAAGTATGGTAGGTCGATAGTAATCGCTTTCTGTATTTATAAGTTGCCTTTCTTAAAAGAGGATCTCCGTATAGACAATGCCTTTTGAATTTGGCTAGAGGAGAAAAAGCCAGAGTTCAAATGAGGGCTCACACACCTCTACTCTACAGTGATCAGCAGGCAATTTGCGTGTGACTTGTAAACTAGTCAGACTTTAGAAGAAAATACAGCTGAGAGGTTGTGAAAGAGCAGGGAGGATAGCTAATGCTTAGCAAAGAAATACACTGCCGGTGTGTCCTTCCCAGAAGACAAGTGGCTCGGAGCATGGGAACAACATGATCCTACTGTCACACAGGCCATAGTAGACTGAAGCACTTTCATAAATATGATAACACTTCCTTCCTTTTATCGTGTTTTAGTTTGTTACTGTTAGTTTGCAGTGCTGGGGATTGGGCCCAGGTTCAGGTATTTCAAGCAAGAGTTCTAGCTCTAAGCTAATCAATTCCTCAGCCTTTTCTCTCTTCATTGGAACTTGACCAGGTTTAAAGAATAAAACACAGGACTTAAAGTTGACCCAGGGAATTTCTGTATGGGTGACCAGAAACCACTCATGATATGGGGGGGAAAGATAAAGGAGAAGGGAAAAGGCTGAGAGGAGGGACATCAAAGGCATCTGCTGAGGCACGCAAGGTTAAGGAAGAAAACACCTGAACAGTTTACAATTCACTGAGTGACCCGAACTAAGGAAAGACTGTTGCAGGAAGAACCTAGTGTCCACGATCTCTGCTGAATCTGCCTTACCCCCTCCCCCTGCCAACCTGTGGTCTGTGGGTCCTGCAAAGGCAGGTTTCCTAGCTCTAGAACCCAAGCATGGGCATGTGCTTGTCAAATGAATAGAGAGATGGACAGTCAGTACAGTTTATATGTCAAGTAGCGCTAGAACAGAAAGTAACATTTAAGGAGTTGCCTGTTATGAGGTCAGAATTTCATCAGCACTTTGGGGCAGGAGCCACAATGCAGAGGATTTACCAATAAGTGAGTGGTGAGGAGTAAAAGCAGGGTGTAGTCTGTTCATGCAGACGTCTGGAAGGTAAGTGTTTGGAACCAGTTAGGGAAACAGGATGGAGGAGTTAGGCAACATGTACGGAGTTGACTTGTTCCTTAATTGCAAGAGCAGAGTGCCAAGGATTACAAGGGAGACTCCAGGAGTGTTTAATTGCAGGGGGAAAGTGCTTATAGCAAAGGGGAAAGCCTTGGTTGGAGGCTGGAGTCCCAGGATGCTGCAGAGAGGAGCAAGGCAATAAAACTATCCGTTGTGGGACTAGGGCCCACCTACACAGAAGAGTAAGAGGCAGAAAATATATTTCAGAGCATCCGGGAGGAAAAATACACAAAATTAAGCCAAACTTTTCAAAGATTTGTGTCTGAAGGTAAAATGGTGGCATGGCCAGACAGCGTCTGCCTTTCTGGTTATGAAGATGATGGTGTACCTGGTAAATACTCACTGGCTTCCTTTTATCGGCCTAAGTTTCCCCTTGTCTCAGAGCTGCCACTGTTCTATCCTGAGAGGGTCTGGCATCTTCTAGCTTCAGTACTAATAAAAGACGTACATAAAATCAAACCCAGTATTCAGAATTATACCTTTTGGGTTTAAGGCGGTAGCCAGCTGAAGCGGCTCATTGCTGAGCTAACCAGAAAGGTTGTATTTTATAGGGACACATGCAGCCTGATATCACAAGTAGTCCTACCTCATGAAGCCAGCCAAGTCACCTAGGAAAACACCTGCCTTGTTATCAGGCCAACACAAGCTGCCTACAAGTTCAGCACATGAAAGACTCATTCATATGAACATACGGTCGGTTTGGGACAGCTGTTCATTCATCCAAGAAAAAAAAGGGAAAACCTAATCTCAAAAAAATATTGTGGCTGCTGTTATTAAAAAAAAATAACCAATCTCGGTTCAAGTTGATAAACCCAAAGAAATCAAATATGAGCAGTTCATGTGTGACATTTTCACTATCTAGGAAAAAAGGCCATGAGGGTACAAAAATTCATTTTAGGATGCTTATTTGTGAATTGTAAACTCAATTACTTTTTAAATCTTTTAATCTGTAAAGTTTACAGTGTGGCAGATTGTCCACACATCACATACAAAGAGATGATGCCTAGTGAGGGTTATTCTGATGAAATAGAACAAAGCTGAAATGGCATGTTGGGAACCTTTCCCATTGAAATGCTCATTCTGTGAGTGTTTATGTGTGTTAATATTTGTGATTGAAGTTCACTATAGATTTTATTTTAGCATCGCTCCTTTTATCAACAGCCATCTCAAGCAATACATGAGAATGTATTATTGATGCTCAATTAATTTCTCAGCTGAGCAGGTGGCACAAATCTATAACTGTGGTACTTGGGAGGTGGGGACAGAGGGTTGAGAATCCAGGGCCAGCACAAGCTGTATGGTTATTTCAAGACCATCTTGTGTTACATAGCCACGCGCTACCATTAAAGATTTTATTTTTAATACTAAGTTAGATCATTTTAAAATTTTTTATTTAGTGTTATTTTATGTGCACTGGTGTTTTGCCTGCATGTATGTCGGTATAAATAGAATTACCAAGGGTGTGAGTTGCTGTGTAGGTGCTAGGAATTGAACCTGGGTCTTCTGGAAGGGCAGGTAGTACTCTTAACTGCTGAGCCATCTCTCCAGCCCACTAAGTTAAATCTTTAGCTTCTCAATTACCAGTAAATTCTACATCCCACGACTGGAGTCTAGGACCAGTTATAGTCCATTCAGATACATTGTGCATATAGGGAATGCTCAAAATAGGAAAATTCTTTTTATAGAATTGTTCAAAATAGAACACAGACAATTGCTGAAACAAGACCTAGTGTCTTCAGTGTTTTGTTTTGGGATAAGGTCTTGTTGGTTGCCCAAGCTGGCTTTGAACCTACAGTCTTCCTATGTCGTCCTCCTGAGTGCTACAGTTAAAGACAGGCATGCACCATCATGTCTAGTCCCAATATATAAGTTTTGTTTGGGCAGGAGGAGACTATGTGTGTGTGTGTGTGTGTGTGTGTGTGTGTATGATTCATGTATATTATATATGATTCATATTTATATATAGTCATAATATATCAACAGATATGTTTTATATATAATTATTTGATATATATTTTAAGGTTTGGATGATGAAAATGAAGAACATATATTTGATATAATGGGCATAATTCTGGTAAAGGGAATGGAATGACTCTATTTAGGACAATATTTACTTGTTGAGATTCAAAGCTCGGTATCCCTCTTCATCGAGATTAGTTGTTAAAATTAATTTGTATGTTCTGTGCTTTTAGGAATTTCATTTTTGTTTTTCACACAAATATATGTTCTTGAAAATATTACTCCCAGTTAATGGTGGCAGTATTTCATGATATTTGTGTAATAAATTTGTTATCTGGCCATCACTTCTAGAATTCCATTTGATTCCTCTTTATAAAGCATTCTTTATTGGGCTACCTACATCTACATAAAAGTTCCATGCCAGCTCTGCTCAGCAGCACTGGTAACTGCTGATTAGACATGGACATCCCCTTTGCATTTGCATTGGTGTCTGAAATATATCAATAGGCGTGTAGTGGGGCTCCCTTGTACGTCCTCATGGGAACAGAGTGCATGATTCTGGCCTGATGACTCAGTCACATGCTGCGTGTAAAGAACGTGACTTGATTTGCTGAAATTTCTGTTTTTAAGATAATTATTTCAGTTTTATTTATTTTGTATGTATGTATATGTGTGGGTGTGTATATGTGGTGGTCAGAGAGCAGTTTGGCGGAATTAATTTTCACTTTCCACCATATGGGTCCTCAGTACAGGAAAGTCATCAGGCTTAGGGGCAGGCACCTTGACCTGCTAAGCTAGCTCACTGGCCTTTAGGTTTGAATTTTCCATCTGTCCATCCCCCTTCCTTTGCCTGATGCACACGTGCAGATTAGAGAAGAACCTTGGGTGTCATCCCTAGCCTTCTACCTTGTCTCACAAGATCTCTTCTTGTCCATGCTTGTGGACACCATGCTAATTGGCCCATGATCTTCCAGCATTTTCCTGACTCCCTTCCCCACGTAGGAACACTGGGATCACGCATACATACTTTGATGCCTTACTTCATTTTCAGGAATTGAACCCTGTCGTCCAAGTTTCATGTCAAGTCTCTTACCCGCTGAACCATCTTCAGAGCTCTTCTCATTCCTCAAAAGGAGGTCTTGACTTTTGTTTATTTTTTGCATCAATAAAGAATTTTCTATGTAATTTGGTGTTGAATTCCTTAAGAAACATTACCAAGTGTGTAATTGTTTATGAGTGTTTGCTAATAATTCTTTTAGGGATTTCCTCCTACTGAGAAGAGTTCAACCTGAGCTGTGAGTGTAAAGCAAGGCATGAATCTCACCTCCCGAACCGTTAAACTAACGTGCAGCAGAGCACCTTAGACAGACAGGGGCATGATGGGTATATGTTGTCCTTAAGAGAAATGCTCTGAAGTGATGAAGGCTGAGTCCATGAGCACAAAATCATTCTTCATTCAGAGCACAGAGTAGTCCTCACTCAGGAGCACAGTCCATGAGCATGGAGTAGTCCTCACTCAGGAGCACAGTCCATGAGCATGGAGTAGTCCTCACTCAGGAGCACAGTCCACGAGCATGGAGTAGTCCTCACTCAGGAGCACAGTCCACGACCATGGAGTAGTCCTCACTCAGGAGCACAGTCCACGACCATGGAGTAGTCCTCACTCGGGAGCACAGTCCACGAGCATGGAGTAGTCCTCACTCAGGAGCATAGTCCACGAACATGGAGTAGTCCACACTCAGGAGCACAGTCCACGAGCATGGAGTAGTGCTCACTCAGGAGCACAGTCCACGAGCATGGAGTAGTGCTCACTCAGGAGCACAGTCCACGAGCATGGAGTAGTCCTCACTCAGGAGCACAGTCCATGAGCATGGAGTAGTCCTCACTCAGGAGCACAGTCCACGAGCATGGAGTAGTCCTCACTCAGGAGCACAGTCCATGAGCATGGAGTAGTCCTCACTCAGGAGCACAGTCCACGAGCATGGAGTAGTCCACACTCAGGAGCACAGTCCATGAGCATGGAGTAGTCCTCACTCGGGAGCACAGTCCACGAGCATGGAGTAGTCCATGAGCATGGAGTAGTCCTCACTCGGGAGCACAGTCCACGAACATGGAGTAGTCCATGAGCATGGAGTAGTCCTCACTCAGGAGCACAGTCCACGAGCATGGAGTAGTCCATGAGCATGGAGTAGTCCTCACTCAGGAGCACAGTCCACGAGCATGGAGTAGTGCTCACTCAGGAGCACAGTCCACGAGCATGGAGTAGTCCTCACTCAGGAGCACAGTCCACGAGCATGGAGTAGTGCTCACTCAGGAGCACAGTCCACGAGCATGGAGTAGTCCTCACTCAGGAGCACAGTCCACGAGCATGGAGTAGTCCATGAGCATGGAGTAGTCTTCACTCAGGAGCACAGTCCACGAGCATGGAGTAGTGCTCACTCGGGAGCACAGTCCACGAACATGGAGTAGTCCTCACTCAGGAGCACAGTCCACGAGCATGGAGTAGTCCTCACTCGGGAGCACAGTCCACGAACATGGAGTAGTCCTCACTCAGGAGCACAGTCACTTATTTTGTGGAGCGCATAGGCTTATATTGTATGAGCTTTGTCAGTTTTTCCACCTAACCCTTTTTAATATATTCATGTTTATTTTATGTATACAGTCATTTTTGTCTGCATATATGCCTGTGTACTGCATGTATGCCTGGTTCTCACAGGGATATCAGATCCCCTGAGACTGGAGTTCTAGACCACAGTGTTGTGAACCACAGTGTGGGTGCTTGGAATCGAACTTGAGTCCTCTTTAAGAACAGCAAGTGCTCTTAACCCCTGTGCCCTCCAGTCCTCATACATATCTCATTCTTCCATGAGTTAACAGGACATCTACTTTAGGTTATAATTAAATGCAATCTTCTCAACTTCTGTGAAATTTTTCTAATCTACAGGAGGTGCATAGAAATTTTTTAAATGTGTTTACTTTTTTTTTTTTTTTTCCCCCCCCCCTCCCCTTCCTTATGGGTGTTCCCTCCCAACCCTCCCCCATTGCTGCCCTCTCCCCAACAGTCTAGTTCACTAGGGGTTCAGTCTTAGCAGGACCCAGGGCTTTACTTTTTAAAATTCATTTCAATTTTGATGCTGATTTTCCAAATAAATTACAATATTAGGTACAGCCATCAATTCCATAAGACTAAAGAAGATCCTTAAGAAATACTTGCTTAGCTTTCAAGTCAGCTGCTGATGTCGTTTCTGGCATCCCCACAGCATGTGATGACCATGGAAGTGACAAGGCTTTCAATTACAGTGGGCCTTCATACAGGCCGCTAACAAGGACTTTGATGCTGGTTTTTTGACTTTCTATTTTTGCTTACATGCCCTCGTCTATCATTCTTTAATAAGGGAAAACGAAATTTACCTATTAGGCCCACTATGTAACCGTTAAATCTAGAGTGATTTCAGGTAAGAGAATGTAAGAACTCCAGAAACCCACGGTCCTCCAGTGCCACGCAAGCTGTTTCCCTTCGCCACAGAACAACATTTGTAGCAGTGAGTAAAGCACTTGTGTAAGAGGGAAAGACCCAACTGATACACTTTGAGCAAGCTTCCTTTGAGTTACAGGAGGAAGGGAAGGACAAAATTCAGTACCTTCTCAGTCACTCTTTGTGCCAACATAATCTATAGGGACTAGTATCCTTTTGCAGAATGAGGAAATAATGGTTGAGATATGTAGGACTGGGTTTGTGTTTCAAGTTCTGTTACAGGATTTTCTCTCTCCAACACATGTTGGTGAAGGCAGGTGGTGAACAGGCCTGGACCTCCAGTTCTTTGGGAGCATGAGGCAGGAGGGTTACAAGATCAGCGCTTGCCTGGGCAAGAGTGAGTTGAAAGCCAGCTTAAACAAGTTAATGAGATCCTGTTTGAAAACTTAAAGTAAGAACATAGAAAATGGCCTCAGGGTAGAGCTCAGTGGTAGTGTTGGCCCAGCATGTACAAGGCTGTAGGACGCCATCTCTAATACTACCAAAGCCGAGCAGTGGCCTCCATCAGAGCTCGTTCCGTGGTGTACATATTCTGAACCTGTGCTGTCAGACATGGCAGCAACTGACCGACCATACTTGGCAGTTGAAGACTTGAGGGGCAGCCAGTGCTCTTCAGTGCTGTTTGCTTTTGGTTTGTTTTAATCTAAGTAGTCACGAGTAGCTTGCTTGCTCCTACTCATTTCTACATGCATCCTTGCTCAGACTAGTTTACTGTCCAACCGTTCTGCCATACTCTGTCCCTTCCCTTATATGAATATTGTTCAATGTGTCTTTATCTTAGAAGTTTTCTTAAATGTATTGCACTAATATTCAATTTTACCTGGTTAAGAGTCAAGTCTAGATGAATGCCATGTGTGCGATCTGATTTTTCTTCCTTTAAAGGGAAACTGTTATGTCTTTAATAGACTCATTAAGATGTTATTCAGCACCTCTGTCATCCAGACACAGCTCTGGACCCTAGGAATGTTACACAATTCAACGCAGACATGGGCACACTGTCTTTAAAGAACTTACTCATCTGAGTGGAAAAACAGACAAGGAACAGGAAGAAAGGTAGGAAAGACATCAGACTCAACAAAACGGAAGGCCCACTGATAGGTAGATGATGTCAATTCAAGGAAGTGTTCCAAAAGTAATGCCCTTGAGTGTCAGGTGATAAGTTCGCTCCCTCAGTGCTAGCGGAGGGATGAGCAGAGCCAGCTGTACGTGACACACGGAACAGGAAGGCCACTTGAAGGGAGTGGTCTGTAGAGTGGGGTAGGTAGAGCTGTGTGTGGAGGGCTGGCATCTTACCATTGTATGACTGAAGCTTTATTATTATTCCTCAGTTAAATAGCCCAACTTCAGAGAACTTTCTATCATCCGTAAAATGCAATGTCAGTTGACGTTTTTTTCAGGGACTGGTGTTCTCTAGAATAGCTGGATTTCCTTCTGCCTTTCTGAGCCCTTCTTCCTGAAACAACCTAAAATTGTTTTTGATGTGGTCGTCTCCATTTTCTTAAAATGCCCCAACGAAACAGCAAAGGGTGAATTTAGAAGATGGGCACCATAGAAAGTGTCTCCTCAGCCTTTTTTTTTTTAAACTTTGTTTTAATTGGTGATTAAAGAAAGTATCTGGTAGGCCCAGCCATGGTTTGGATAATAGCATAATCTGGGGATGAATAATTCAGAATCTCTCTGCTCAGATCTGAGTCAACAGCTCTATACCTGTGGATGAAGTGACAGGCTTAGTAGGTGATGCTCTCACCAGGAGATTCAGTCGGCCATTTGTTTTCTTCGTTTTTCCCCCCTTAACCTAATGGAGAATGTACAGGTAAGGATGGCTCTCCCCAGCTTGGCCACTACTGACAGTGACAAGAGAGTTATCTCTCCTTATGCCACCACCACCCACACCCCCCACCCCCACCCCCCCACCCTAACCCCCACCCCCACCCCCCCACCACCCCCCCCCCCCACCCCCATGAGGTTTAATTCCTTGCTGATTACTGACCAACTTTGTAGTTTCTTTTTCATTTAATTGATTTTTTTAACTTCTAGATTGTCTACACAATATAAAACCATGACATTATAATATTTGGAGGACTCACAGGCATAATTTTTAACCAAATATGGTTGAAAATAGAGGACTGACCCTTTTAAATGGGTGTCAGTCAGCAGATACCCTGTAATTTTCTATACTTTGATGTCGACTGTCCCATTTTTCTTCCCATATGTGCCAGTTTGAATGTTTTATGTAGAATTATTGTTTAAAATCAAGAAAAAGAAAACAAGTAAACAAACAAAACCAACTTAGTGTGGCTTTAGTTCCTGATTTTGTGCTGCAAACATGAAGTTGGTCCGATGAACATTTCCAAGGCCAACCCTTAGGAAACAACATACTTTATTTTTAGTTGTGACCTTTTGTAATTCAAGCCTTGAGCCTTGGATGCTGTTCACTTTCGATGCATCTCCAAATCCCCCTTTTTATGCATTTTAAACCAACACACACTTGCTCTGAATTAATGCGTGTGGATAGACGGAGATGTAATTTAAACACATCTGTTCAAATATGCATTTCAGATCAACGCGGTGCCGCTTCTTATAATATGATGGAGTTTTTGACGGGTATTATATCCCTAAAGTACACAGCAGATGGTATTTATTAGAGGATGAATGGAAATGAAGTTTAAGGATGTTGAGCTTTTTGTCTTAAGTCACTCGTTTTTTAGTCATAAAACAATAACATTCTGAAGTCCTATGTCGCCGTGATGAGCCTTTGTGTGAAATATGCAGTCTGAGTTCAATGTCAGCCAAGTTGAGGTGAAATGTATGTTTTTTTCTGAGTAGTCAATGTTACTGAGAAAAGCTAGATGGCAAAGATCTAGAAGAAGTAATAGCCTAATAATAGTCAGTAGCTACAACCAATACTTCATATTGCGTAATTTATGGACTTAAATGAATTGAATAACTTCACTAAATCTTCATTTACTTGGCAAATGTCAGCGAACAGCTTCAAATTTATAAAAATATTATATTTTAAGATTATTATTTCAGCATCTAAAATAAACATATTAATCTTCAATGCTACCTTCCACCCCCTCAAATAGAAATAGATGACATATTACATATCATTTGTGGGTCTGGAATTAATACACAGAAATTCATTGCCTGTCACATTTACCAGCTTCAATCACAAGCTGAATGTACATAACTGTTGTGTCAATAAATAAAGAAAAAATGACATATTTATGCCACCTTCCCTGGATCCTTGCACTGCCTAACTCAGACACAGCATTCTCTTCTGTACCTCTGTGCTCATATCTGGAGATGAAACTCTATTGAGACCTCAAGTCATGGTATGTCTCACCTAGAGACCAGGAAGATGACGGGGTCTCTAGAGCTATAGTAACCAGCTTTTAGCATTGGTTTTTCCTCTCCAGAATTTGTGACTGTTGATGTATCCAGTGCCAAGGGGCAGGCTGGATCCTGCTCAGGAAGCAGAGTCTACATAGGCAGACCTTTCTTCCATTTCATTCAGAGCTGTGTCCTCCCACCTGCAGTCAGGAAACTACACTAGACCAAGAGGACTTATGAGCTGTTACTCACGTGCCCAGCACCACAGACACGTCTTTCTCTTGTTGATTTAGACACAGTGCAAAGGGAAAGCAGTGGTTGTGAGGTAACCTGTGGTTATGTTAGGTAGTCACAGGAAACATTTTAAAATATTTGACATAATATAATTGCTTTGCAGTGGGAGCACGTACTTGAATAAAAGATGTTAGCGGGTGTCCTGCTAGCGTGGAATCTCATGCTGTTGTATTTATTGGAAATATGCACACCATCAGCGAGTTTAAATTTGCAAAACAGTCCTGGAAACAGAAGGCTTGCATTTAAAAAGTTTCAGGTTTAAAATCATGTTACGCTTTTAAAGTGAATTTCCAATTGAATAATGTATAGTTTTAATATCAATTTCCTTTTTAGCTTACTTGTTGTCATTGTTACTGTGAAAAATGTATTTTCACATCTTTCTCAATATACACAACACACAGTATTTGGTCATCTCATTTGATATTAGATAATCTAACAGATTTTTTTGGTAGAGGTTTTATGTTTTAATGAATATGGACTTAATGTTTAATGTATCCCAAGGCTACAGTGTATGGATAGTGGTCTGTAGTTGCCAAACTTCATTATTGCAGTCAGAGTACAAAAATATCTCCATTATTGAAGTTGCTTTTTAGGATTGCATGACAGCGTGTAGTTTTAGCTGTTTGTTTTTGTTTTGGGGATTTTGTTTTGTTAGTTGTCTTTTTTATTTGTTTGTTTCAAATCTTTTAAAGTGCTGGAGACCAAATCCAGAGAATTTTGCATGTTAGGCAAGCTCTCTAGCACCAAACCATATCCTCAGCCCAAAGGCCTTAATTTTTCTTTTTTTTTTTTTTTTTTCCGGAGCTGAGGATCAAACCCAGGGCCTTGCGCTTGCTAGGCAAGGGCTCTACCACTGAGCTAAATCCCCAACCCCTAAGGCCTTAATTTTTAAGGACATGGCCTAAAATTAGAGGGATTTTTAAATTTTTATTTATTTATTTGTGCACAAATGCATGTGTGTGCATGTTTGTGCATGCATGTGCATATGCACAGTGTCATGTGTGAAGGTCTGAGGACAACTTTGGGAGTCAGTGCTTTCCTTCTCCTGCAAGGGTCCTGGGGATTGAACTCAGGTCAGCGGGTTTGGTGGTAAGCATGTGACCTGCTGTGCTCTCTTTGCAGACTTGGCAGGGTTCGACATGTGCTCTGAGTCTGGGGAAATGGCCTAGAATGTCACACACTTTCCGATGAAGTCCTGCCCTGTTTCTGCCGTGCTATTACCTTCTTCTCTCTATTTAAACGGGAATCTGGTATCAGAGGTCTCAGTCTTAATCTACTGCGTGTCTGCTGCGGCTTCCTTCCCATCGTCTCTAATAAGTTCAATGAATTGAGTCCGTTTGTCAGTCATCTAGCATCAAGCTCCTGTGTGTCACCTCCAAACATGCGTAACACATTCACAGTACATTGCAGGCCAGGGAAGGAAACTTGATGTGCTTGGTCCCTGGCGTCACTGCTCTACATCTCATCTCTTCCATGACTGTCACTTCTCTTTTGGCTCTGGATTCTTTAATAGTTGTGCGGATCCCTCATTCTGGCTGGTTTCCCCTGCCACTGTCTGTGTTCCATCATCATGTTCTTCTATGGATACAGAAGCCCCACGAAGCCTTGGCGGATGCCTCTGCAGACATCTTGTGCTGGTCCTGACTCTAGCTGAGGTGCCTGCTCACCCATTGCTTTGCCCTACATCCCATCGTGCTTGCTGCTTTGGACGTAACTGCACATGCTCCTCTGTCCCTCAACTTGAGCCTGTGTTCCATTTTCCTCTCTCCCTGTGCTAACAGGTGCACGGCCACCTGTGTCTTTTGAACATGTGGGATGTGGCAAGTTGAATTGGTCTGTAAATAAATAGGAAGCACATGTGAAAATTCTGTCTTAGGACTGAGAAAAAGTGAATGTGATATACTTCACTAGATTTTATACTGACAGCTAATCGAAATGACAATTTCTGCTTGGTAAAAGGTCACCAATAACAAATTTTAGATACTCACACACCTCTTGTTTTTGTTACTTTTATTGCCACTTAAAATCACATGCCTTTTTTACATAGTATAGTGACTGGATATGCTGGGCTCCCCACCCCTCCCCACCCCCCAGTCCTTCCTGCCTCATCCTGTCCATCTCCTGGTTAAGCCTGTGATCACGCATCACCTTCATGAAGGCTTCCTGTCCATCTCTCATATCTGTGTTTTGTCTTTGAGGATTTGTTTTCTAGTGCTCATTATACAAATGCATTCATTACTCTGGAGTTCTGTTGCTTGACCAGGAGATACTAAGGTATCACATGAAGAGCTTAGGCTTTTAAACAAAACTGAAAGGACCAAGATCACAGCTCTTACCTTTACTTAGTGTCTAACCTGGGAGAAGCCAAATGATCTCTTCTGAGTATCCACACAATACGTTTGCATTGTAAAGAGAATTTAGAATATTGTAATATTCTGTGTATTGGAGGATCGAATGCACTAGACTCAGTGCATGCCCTGTGTGTTTGCCTTGAATACTGTCATTGCTAAAGCTGTAGCCATCTCAACTGCTATTGGTGAGCACCTGGCGTCCGGGTTTCTCCCGGAAGCTGTAGCATCTGGCTCAGCACATGGTTCAGTGTTAGGGCATAAATATCCTCCTCCTTTGACACTGATTAAATCAATTATCAGTTCAATTGCCAGTATTGACTAAGGCTGCTTTACCTAGGGATGTTATCAGAGCCTAATTAGCTCTTCTGCCCACATTTCCAAAAGCTGACCTTGGAGTAGAAGACCTACATGACGCTACTGTCCCTCCTGACCCCACATATGTGACTTTGCTGCTTCATCCCATTATTTCCAGGCTCCTATGTGAAGCCTCTTTGAGTCACTTAGGGATATGCGTCTTCACTCTTGGGCTGGCAAAGGTTATTTCATTCTTCTCTCTTCTAGTGACAGTTTGTGCCACGGCAGTTTGCTGTCATTTATATGTGATTTTCTGTTTTATTCAGCTTATTTATGCGATCATCTTTTAAAAGTGTCATCAGGCATTAAGGGCAGCTTTTCTAGAATACTAGATGGGACAGGTGACCTTGTCCTTGAGAACAGATGGTATAGTCTGTGAAGCAAACTAGGTACTATTTAAGATGATGATCTATCTATCCATCCATCCATCCATCCATCCATCCATCCATCCATCCATCCATCCATCCATCCATGTGTATATGTGTGTGTGCGCGCGCGCACGTGTGTGTGTGTGTGTGTGTGTGTGTGTGTGTGTGTGTGTGTGTGTATATAATCAGAAATCATTAGCGCTTGCTGAAGTGCGCTGCACCTACATGGAGGCGCAGTGGAGATCCTCGCAATGACACACGTGCAGTTGGTTGGAGCACATTCTACCTGGGAGGTGGCTGACCACCAGTCTCTGCAGCTTGCCCTGTCCCTTTGCTTTATTCTGTATCACTGTCTAAGGCTCATAGCTGCATGTGTTCTGTGCCTCTGTGTTCCACCTTCTCCCCTGCCCTGAACTGTCCCTGGGACTGCTGCTCACACCACCCTTCCCTTTGCTCCTGGTGGAAGATGCTGTGCAGCTCCCTTATACCTGGCTTCTGCTTCCTTGCTCCTCCTGTAGGGATTCCAGTGTCCCAGTCTGAACCCAGCCTTATTTAAGTTAGAGCGCCCTCCTGGTACACCTTTCCATTCTGAAACCCAGCTGGCAGTATGGCACATTTGCACACTTGCGGGGCACATCGCTACACATCAGCACTTCCCACATAGAAATTTACTTCAATAATTTTCACAAGATTATTATAGTGTAATTTATCATTAGCCCTTATGGTTAATAAAAGTATTAGGTATTATTCAACATAATCCACAAGGATTCAGTCAGGTGGTTGAGAAAAGACGTATCAACCTCTCACTTATCTTTGCCTGTCAGTCACTTTTTTGGTGTATGTCTGTTGGGGAGGGGGTTCATATACACATGAGGCCAGAGGTCACCATTAGGTGGCTTTCCACCTTACAGTTTTGAGACAGAGTTTCTATCTGAATCTGGAACTTTCCAATTGGATGGACTGCCTGGCCATCAAAGCCAAGGTACCTGCTTACCTCTGTCTCCCTGGCACTGGAATTCCTAATCCATCACCACAACCAGTGCTGCAAATTCACACTCAGATCCTGCTGTTTGTATAGCAACAAGACTAAGGCATCTTCCTGCCTTCTTTCACCTGTTTATATCTCAGAAGGTTGTTTTTATGATCCCCCTGTTTAACATAATAACTATAACTAGATAAACTATACAGTGCCAGAAGCTGAAGATCCACGATTCAGGCACCTGTAGTTTCAGTCACAAAGTTCTTTGATTTGTGTGCGAGGCTACAAAGTGCAAGGCAGGGTATCCCAAGCTGTAGAAGTTCCCACAAGGTTCTTCAGTTCTTTTACTAACAGTGATGTCATTGGTGCTGTTGCCTAGACCATGGGGCATTTTGGACATGATGCCAGGTGTATAAGACTGCTTCTCTAGCAGCTACAATGTCTGGACCCTGTGGGGGTTCTGTGGGGCTGTGTAGCCTCTCCACAGAAGGACCATATATGGCTATAGAAGTTGAACACTCCTCTCAGTAAAAGGCCAGCCCAACATGGCTGGGGCCAGAACAGATTAGAATTTCCATGGTAAAGTTCAGGCCAAGTGAATGCCACAAGAGACAGGCTCAGTATGTAAACCATCACCTCCATGTGAGCTTCACCTAGGACAGGCTGCTGGTCCCTGGCTGTCTCTGTGCCCTCTCGGAGGGTCAGAGGGAGCAGCAATTGAGAATGTGAGGGCTCTAAGTTAACCATGCACTTTTAACCAAAGTGCTCTCTTGAGACAGGATGCGTCATCACCCACAATGCAGTAAAGTGTACATTTTCCCCCAAGATGCAGATCAGTTACAGAGCCCTGTGAATCGCCACTTCCCTTCCCTGCCATGGCTACGTTCTGACTAAAATACTGAGACTGGTTTCAGTCAACACAGAGACTAACCATTGTAGACAAGTCTGGCACTCTATTGAATCTACTGATTCATCTCCTTGTCTGTAACCCAACTTTCCTGAGTGTCCATGGATCCAAAAAGCACCACATGCCTAGTAACCTTGTGAGACTGATGCCTACTTCAAGACCAAAGGCTACTCATGGCCCATTAGGAGAGAGAACCAGTGATCACCCTATAGCTGTGATGTGTGTGTGTGTGTGTGTGTGTGTGTGTGTGTGTGTGTGTGTGTGTGATAGATAGATAGATAGATAGATAGATAGATAGATAGATAGATAGGTTTGCTCACACACAAACTTGCAGAGAGCATTTTCTTCATCTCCTCAACAGTGTCCCTCAAAGCAAACATCAGGGAGTTCCTGGCCTGATGGAATCACATCCCATCATATGGTAACTGCCTGTAGCTCTGTAGACCCTGTGGTCTGTGTTGAAGCTGTAATGATCTCAGCTCAACTCCTGCAGAGTAAGCTGCTGTAAACAACATGTAGGTGGATGAGTGTTCGAGGACTCAGTAAAACTTTTATTGATACAGCAAGCAATGAGAAGATTTGGCACTGGGACCAGCCCCGAGGTGATGAGGATGAAGTCAGTAAAGGCAGAAGTAAAAGCAGTTCACCTGTTTAGGAATGAAATAATTGCAATAATTTCTCTGTTGTGCAGGTATATATTGTCTGCCTGTTTCCTCCTCCTGCCCTCCCTCCCTCTCTCTCTCTCTCTCTCCCTCTCTCTCTCTCTCTCTCTCTCTCTCTCTCTCTCTCTCTCTCTTTCTTTCTTTCTTTCTTTCCACTCATGTAGCTGAGTGTGGCCTTGGTACACCCACCTTCGCCTACCCCTCGTGGGGGCTGTACACCACCGTTTACACCACCACGCCCAGTTTATGTGGTGCTGATTTGAACCCAGTGCTTCTTGCATGCTGCTCACTGAGTCTACAACCTCTGACCTCAGGATACCAATTTTTATTAATAACATATCCATAAAGAAGATTAATTAGCCTGATTTGTTGTTGGTATTAGACTGTATATTATAAATATTATGTTATGACCATATCAGTTTATAAATTCTCCTCAAGAGTTAGTGTTTATCACACTTCTGACAGTGCTTCCCTTTAGAGAATCCTGTGATCCAGGGTTGAGTTTCTAAAATTTCAATAAGTGTTTTTTTTTTCTCGTAGTCTAATTTTAAAAGGTTTAAGAACTTGCCCAACTTTGTAGTTTGTACCCCGTCTTGATATTCATTTAATTGGTTCTGCTAATGTGAATGCCCTTTCAAATATGAAAAAATAAAGCAAGAGGGAAAAGTTGATTATTTCTGTAATTGGATTTTCTCTTGAATAAAATGATTTCACCTACTTTATCTTTCTGACTTAAGGGATGGGGGTGGGGGCTAGCTTCCCCCCTCCCATTGTAGTTAGCAGCCCACAGACGAAGGTATAGTGACTTCCAGGGTATCAGAATGGCAGAGTGGTTTGGGCTGTAATTAATTAGCGATGCTGAACGTACTCAGCCATGCTTCCCTTTGCAAATCTCAATTTCTACTGTGTGCAAAATAATTCCATCCAGGAAGAATTCTAATTACTTTAGTAATTATCGTCTTATCTCTAAATGGAATTCAGACATTCGCTGCAGTTTATGAATGTTAGGACTGTTTCATTTCCTTTTCACCTTGAATAACAGAAAAATACACATCACCAAATCCGGCTTCATTGAACCTTATAATTCATGTTACCATAGAAACAGAAAAACTCATATAAGAATCATGTTAACAGTACCATAGATAGTAAATACCTTCACTCCAGCCCTCAGTGTCATAAAATGATTTTAATAACAGATGTGCGAGAATCCTGTGAAATTTAATATGGCTCCTTTTAAATATTATAACAGTATTATTCAGTATGCTTACTTTTAATTTTTAAAGCAATATCTGTGGTATTATGTAAGGCTTTGTGCTTATTCCAAAATATTTGCAGTGCAGTGCAAGATCAGTGTCACAGGATAAAAATCTCACTTAGCATGGTGTTTATTTAATTTTTAGTTAACAGTCATGTTTCATTTTGCGTTTTTTTCTTGAAGCAAAACAACATCTTTTAGGTTCGTACTGGGTTTGGAACTGTAATAAATGCCATTAAATTCTTCAGTGTCGTCAGCTAAGGTTGTCCCCGTGCTCCCCCACCTCCACCCGATCCCGTCTGTTTTATAACCATTCCTCTTTCTGGGTTGCAAAAACAATTTTCATGTGTACTTCCCATTTCAGCACGGATATTACGGCCATTTGTTTTATAGTTGTAAATTCTGGTCTCCCCACTTAGCCAGAAGCTCCAGAATGTCCTCAATGATTTGCATCTTTCTCTTGCCTATGTCACATAGATTACTTTTTTACTTAATAACAAAATTATGTTAAATCTATACTAAATGACTTAAGATTTTTCTAGTTCATTGAGAGTTTTACTACTTTCAGTAAAGATTAAAAGCCTGCATCTATAAATGTTCTTATCTGTTTAATAAATAATCAAGTAATATGTATATCAAAGAATTATTTCAAAATAAATATTTTAATTTTGTTCATTTATGTATTCATTACATCTGGCACTAGGCTCTGGAAGAACATTTTCATACATGTATGTGTCTTACAACAAGTTTATCTCCCTCATACTGAAACTAAGACTTTTAAAGACACAATACCTGTGGTCCTTGTGTATCTGCACTCACTGATGTCGGTCTTCGCCATGCAAATTATTTTTGCAAAACCAGTAATTAAGAACTAATTGGTAAAAAGTTCCCCAAAAAGAGGATTAATAGTTCCTATCACATCAACGTCACATTTCGCCTCATGTTTGAAGCATCTTTCATGTTGAAATGTTGAAAACATCTTCACACACATATGTTTAAACTGCTCTTTAAGTCTTATACATTTTTATAGATATTCTTTTGTGGAAAAGCTTCTGTTTGCTGATTTATGGAACTGTGTGCTTGCATTTGGCACAGGGCCTGAGTCTGTAGCCCAGGCTAGCCTCTAGGAATGTAACTGTGCTCTTGCTTGTTGTATTGTTTTCAGGCAAGAGGGCTTTAATGCCTTTCTTTTTCGTGATTAAATGTTATCTGATCCTGAAAAACTATGACTCCACAGATGGTCTCATTAAGTATCAAGATCTGATCCTTATGCATTTGATAGTCTGGTCTGGAGTGATTGTGCTAGGAAAAAAATTCATGTTCATATTTTGAATTAATCTAGGAAACTAGTTGGATAGGTGGGTAGACAGTCACATGCCTACGTGCATAGATTCTAAACCATGAATGCTGCCATTGGAGAGAGCCTTGGATGGATAGACAGACTGTCCGAAGGGTAACTATCTGTTTGAGCAGATTTTCCAAAATCAAAACTTTTGTCCAGCAATGCTATTTTGCCTTTTCCGTCTTTTAAAAGATTTACTCTTTTTACGTATCTGGATGTTTTGCCTGCGTGTGTGTGTGTGTGTGTGTGTGTGTGTGTGTGTGTGTGAATACAGACACAGAAGAGGGAGTCATCCCCAACAGGAAGGTAGTGATGGCTGTGACATACTGCCAGTGCTAGGAACCCAGTCTGAGTCCTGTGCTAATGCAATGTGTGCCCTGAACCGCTGAGCCAACTCTCCATCCCCCTAAGCCGGTTACTTTAAGTCAACTTTGACTTAGTTAAGGTTGTTTTTTGTTTTCATAAAAAACCAAGCCTGTTTTTGTTCGTGCAATCAGTGTGAACATTCAGAGACTGTGTCATGCTGATGAAATCCCTTCACTAGACTTTTAAGACTCTTGTCACTACAGCCAGAATGTTGTTCAGATCTAGTGGTTTAAATTTTCTTAAGATTTACTCATAAAGCAACTTACCAAATTTCCATGTTTTCCAATTTTAGTTAATTTAACTTTTGATAAAGGAAAGTGAAACTGCTTGTGTTAGGTAGGTCTCCTTGAATGGCCTTTATATTCTGATCCGGTTAGTCTTTAGTTTCCTAAAACTTACCCGGGGCACAATCAGAACCATAAACAGAAACAGCCTGCAAAAGTGGTAGAATGGAGATTTGGTGCAAGTGTGGTCCATGCCTTCTTCTCTTATGGAGACTAGAAGAAGGGGTATCACTTAAGAACCTACTGTATTCCAGCTGCCATTCGTAATGCCTTACCCTCAGTGCTACCCAGGAAGGGTTGGGCTGTGATCCCATCATGTGAAAGACGGGTCTAAAGCAGGGATGTTTCGAATAACTTTTGGTAGCAAGGCTGTTAATGAAGGGCCTAAGTTATGATTTCTTTCCTCTGACACTGTTGCTACTGTTTCTCTCTGAGCCATCTGTATAGAGGAATAATCACATTCGTTTCTGGAAGAATAATGATAATAATAAAGGCAACAATAAGGTCTTAGAAAGAATAAATGTAGCCCGGAGCCATTTAGTTTTAAATTGCCTCTCTGTTCAGTGTGAGTAGTGGAAAGGGCACTGAGAGGGTTGGAAGATTCAGGTTTAAATCCTGATTGCACCAGCAATAGCCTGATGACCTTCAACAAATCTCTTAACCTCTAGACAGAGTATAGATATCTTTGCTCTAAAATACTACTGCAAAAATACAAGCAGGTTTTAACATTGCAGTAAATTAATGTAGAAAAACTATTATTAATAATAAATTCTGTTCCCAGTGAACTTATGATCTCCTAGTGCTTCTAGCAGTCATGCAATGAACACATGTGGATACAGGTCAGAGGGAAGACAGCCTTCAGTACTGATTAAAACCTGCAGCCCAGGGCCCTCATTTGATATGCCCTAATTGTGTAGTTGTGTGTAATTCACCTCCCTGAATCTTATTCCACTAAGGATATTTTCCCCGTTTGTCATAGAGGCTTACAAGAAATTGTCTTAAGCAGAATATAAATTTTAGCACACTGCCCGGCACTCAGTGTTTCTAGCTCTCTGACAAGATTGCATTAAAGATGGGTAACACGCACAGGCCTTGTTCAGCAGGTGCCCTTCTGAGCACCCTATCCACGTGAGTAAACTTATCAGTGGATCCTTCTACTAGGAGCAAAGCAAAAGCATCAGAGGCAAAGTAACCCAGCCTGGGCTGCAGCAGTAGTTCACATTCTTAGCAATAAGCCACCTGCTAGCAAATGAAAATCCAGAGATTAGCTCAAGTGTGCATTTTAAGTAGTATTTCAAATGTTCAGAGCCAGGTTGCTGATATGTACTCACAACCCCAGCACTTGAAAAGAAAGGAAGATGGTGGGCAGAATTTGAGGGTAGGTTTTAGCTAAAATGACTATTTTTAAGGCTAGCCTAGATTATATAAAACTCTTCTTAGGAAATCAGAATGTGGAGTTTATATGTGTATTATTTTTATTCAAGGCAAAATCTTGTCTGACGTTGTTCTTTGTACCACCAAACTAGTTTATGTGGTGCCAGAGATCAAACCCAGGGCGTGCATGCTAGGTAAGCATTCTCAACCGAGCTACCTCCCCAAACCTCTTAAGCCCCAACATAGCACTAGCAGATACGATGTAGTCATACAAGTTCCTCATAGACTTCGTAAATGAAGGGAGCTGTTCCTGACATGTCAGATGTGCAATTAGGATTCCCCTTACTCTGTTCCCAAGTTATTTAGCAAACCTGCTTTGGCAGTAAGCAGAAGAGAGAAAATGATGACTCAAAAGTTTTCTCTTATCACAGCTCTTCAAATATTTTTATTTCATCCTCTTAGAATTACTTCCTAAAACTACTAGGAAAACATAAATATTAAAAGGTTTTACAATTCAAGACCATACTAGTTTGTATTGTATATCTTGTACTCACAACTTCTATAAATTGGTGAAAATGAAATTTTTTTTAAAAATTGGAATTTTGAAAATTTAGTGGTGCATCAAAGGCAGTGTTTGCCCAGGGTTAGCATTTAAATATTTGTAGTATTATTCTGTTTTACACCCTCATCATTCCCTCTTACTTAAATCACAAGATACAAAATTAGAATTTGCTTCACTTCAAACTTCTTTGATTTTTGCATACTGAGAATTATTTACTAGGCAAATTAACAATGTAAATGAGATTTTAGTTGGCTCACCTAAATCATTTTCAAGAATATAAGTGGCAACATTTGCATATTTTAAGTTAATGTATAGATGAGCCTTGTCTGATAGTAAGGTACAGACACCACATTTGTGATATAAAGAATCAACTTATACTCTTACATACATTGAGACAATTAAACAGCTCCTAGCTCTAAATATTGAAGTGCTATCAAGTCATAGTAGTCTGTCTTCAGTGTTACCAGTCCACTCTTTGAGTTGATTGTCTAGTTACATTCACATTTGAATCTTTTAACATTTATAGGGGCCCCTTTAAATGTTGGTCTTAACCTTACCACCACCACCACCAAGAAAGCCAAAGTAAGCAGGTGTTGGCCAGTGCTGAGCACAGCTGATGGATGGAGGGGTGGGGGTGGGGGGAATCAGAACGGGACTTTCCTTCGGGAATACCCGACAGCTATTGCCACATTGATTCTGATTCAGAAATTAGGACAATGACCAATTGTCTTGTCTCTTGCCATGTTTCACAGGCAGTTTCTAAGATATTTTTAATTTCCTGAGAGAAATGGACTCCGTCATCTGTTATTTTTCACCTCTATTTTTAGCTGTAGATTTCTTTTGATCGTGAGTAGTTAGAAGGCAAGTGTAAAACTAGTTAATTGAAAATTATTTACACACTTCTTTCTGTTCATATGCTTGGCCTAGGAATAAAACGTTTTTATCTGCATCTTGCTATGGAAGTGTATTTTTCTATGTTTTTTCAAGTGTGATTTTGATTGCTTTTGTAGAAGGAAGAAATGGACTTATGTCACATTAGACCATTTCTTTTGTTCTGTGTGTGAATTGTCCCTCGTGTTTATCATTATACAGAAACATCCTTAGAATTCCTTTACATGTTATAATCAATCGAAAAGAATGACTATATGAAGTGAAGTAGAAATGGGAAGAGAGTATTTTCTACAATAAATGTGTCATGTTTCCTTCAAATACACATATAAAGTGCTGTGCAAAGGGGGTTGGGAAAGCTTCTGTTTTCGAGAAATTGTTAGGAGTTCCACAGCCTGAGCCTTCTTTTCTCTTATAACATCCAACTACCATGCTCATTCATAAACAACAATGTATGATAGGAAAATAGGCGTAGTATGATGGGAACTCTACTCCCTAATGTTGATGGAGTCATTCATTATTTTGCAGTATTGTTAGTGTCGTTCTCTTACCATTACACTGTTAAAATATAGGAGGACTTTGTAGCCAACCTGATAGAAACTGGACGGCCTTAGAGAAAATGGTACCACAGCCAGCCTTCCAGCTGACTAAAAGCAAGGGCGGTCTGCTCTCTAGTCACTCTGTGATGAAAGGCTGCAGGCGTTGGAGGGCTGGAGGATTGCTCAGCAGTTAGGAACACTGGCTGCTCTTGCAGAACACTTGGGTTTAATTCCTAGGCTGTCTCTAACTTCAGTTCCAGGGTATCTGATGCTTCTGACCTCTGTGGGCACCAGGGATGTGGTACACAGACATACATGAACGAAAAATTGCTCATGCACATAAAACAAACTAAAATGTCTTTAAAAAATAGTTGCAGTGCTTCGTTCTTATATACCAAAAGGACATCAAGAATGACTGTTCCTTGATGAAATTCTCAGAATAGAGTAATAGAGACAAAAGCCATGAGCAGGAAAGGTGAGACAGATTCTATCACCATCAAGGAAGAAAAGGTCTTGTGTCCCTAAAACTGGAACCAAGGTGTCCTGTACAGGAAAACTGAGGATGGAGAAAGAGCTCTGAGAAATTGAAACATAGCAAATTACTGCCTTTTTATTAAAAAAAAAAATAAAGACTGGAAAACATGTCAAGTAAGTTTTCTGGAAGATAGAACAAATAAACACATAGAAAATGAGACAGAGTAAGCCAAAGATTAAGTTGGTAGTTTCAACATTCAAAAGAAGAGTCCCTAAGAGAAAGTGTTATATATATACATGCATGTATGTGACGTTTCTTAGAGAAATTACTAAGGAAATAATAAAAGACAATTCCCTAGAGAAATAATTAAAGGAATAATATGAGAGAATTAGATTTCTGGATTGAAAGACTGTTAGCCTATAGATTGTGCCTTGTATAAAGATTTTTAAAATATAATAAGCTAAACAGCATGAAATTTAAAATGATCAAAAATAATCTTACACCCCCAAAAAAGACAGAGATATCGCACATGTAGAGGAATATGTATGGTTGGAGTGTGGGTCAGTCCCAGAGCCCTTGGCCTGGCTGGCAGAGGCCTTCGTTTACTGTCCAGCACTGGAAGGAAGAGTGTGATGTGAGCAGGGGCGGATCCCATGCCTTCAGCGTCTGTCAGTTTGTAAAAGGAATAATGCAGAACTCTGGTGGATAATCCTTTTTAACCGGGAGCGCTGTATACCACTGCACTGCCAATCAGCTGCGTGTTCAGACATCTGGAGACTAACCACAGTGTCACCTAATACTGAGAACACACTTCAAAGTGAAGGAAATCGTCAAGAATTACCAAGACCTAGGACTCAAAAAACAAAACTGAGGAAAGAGAGAGGGAGGGACCGCAGTCAAGGGTAATAACCACCAGTTCATTGCGAGAGCAGTGCATTCTCTAAGAGAGTAGCCGCACCCTTTCAGAAACAAGAGACATGATTGTGGAACAATCTAATGTATCGAGCCTTTAGAAAATTTGATTTTCTTTTCCCTGGCCCATGCTAGGCATTGAACCCAGGACACTGCATATGATTGACAATCAGCAGCTCCTTCTGCTGCTGAATTTTGGTAGGTCTGATGGAGCCTTGAGAAGATAGAAGCTTAGGACCATGAAAATGTTAAACTTTTCAAAGAGGCACTTCCTACCCTTAAAAACCTCAATATTGTTGAGAAGCAAATAGGTCTACCAGTTGTCTTTGCAGGTCTTCTACAGAAGTACTATGAATATATTATTAAGAAACATATGGCTAGAGTATATTTACAGCTAGTTAATTTTACCACAACATAAAAGTCCTTAAATACTTCAAAAAAAAAAAAACCAAAACCCACAACACATCCAGAAACAGCAACGTGAACATCTATTTTAAGATACCGAGGAAAAAAATTAAACATAAGCTGTTTAAAAGCAATAAAAATGGGTGTGTCTGGAAATGATGTGGGACCACTATACATTGTTTATATCTGAATATCGAGGACTTTCCAAACTATTTGCAAATGTTCTGTCCTACAAAAGTAAACTGTATCTTTTAATGTCATTTAACATGTCAAGGAAATAATAGTTCTGGCTTGTAGTCAACTTTGTTTTAAACATTTTTGTCTGTTTTTTTTTTTTTCCTCCAGGGTTCCTGGAATAACGATTGCTACGGATATTATCTGTGGTTTTCCTGGAGAAACCGATCAGGATTTTCAAGAAACCGTGAAACTTGTTGAAGAGTACAAATTTCCAAGCCTCTTCATCAACCAGTTCTATCCAAGACCCGGAACCCCCGCTGCAAAAGCCAAACAAGTCCCAGCACACGTGGTGAGAGTCTGTTCATAGGAGCCTTAGCATGTGCCTGTAGTGACATAGACAAACCTGTGCCTCCCTGATACCGCCAGCTCATGTTCCAAACTAGGAGAACATTTCCAAGCTTGGCACGGGCATGGAAGTGTTGAATGACCTTACGTAACGAGAGGCAAACAATACCATCTTTTCTCTTGAGAAGGAAGGTTGAAGTTTTTAAAACTTTTAAAGCTACTGTCTTGTATTGCTTGTATGTACATCTTGGGGTGTTTTAGAATCAGGCAACATTTAAATACATGGGAGTGGGATATGGCCCAGTGGCAGAGCACTTCGTAACATACGTGAGCCTCTCATTACCATCTTCAGAATTTCAAAGCAAACAAGTAAATAAAATAAAAAATAAATATCTGGGAAAATAGGCTTCATATCTTCCTACTGACAAAAGAGCATTGTATTTATTTACTTGCTAAATTTTTTTGGTTTTCTTACTTGATTCCTACACATCTCTCACCTGTCTACTCTTCCATTCATCTAGCTAACATCTATCTGCTTGTCTGTCCTCTTTCTATTTATCCATCTATCATCTAACTACCAACCCATCCTCTACTTATCCATCAACTCATCCGAACAAACAAATGTGCCTGTACGCTTAGTGAGGATATGTAGACTGCCTAATTCTCTTTCTGATTGACAAAAAACAAACAAACAAACAAACAAAAACAGGCCAAACTTTAATACCACGGATAATTAACTTTACACAGACATGAAAATAAGCTAACCTATTACTTTTTCTATTTATTTATTATGAAGGTCTGAGGTTTTTTTTGGTGTTGGGGGGTCCATGAATTGGCAGTGCTTGTGCAGTGCACCCCATCACAGTCAGGGGTGGGTCAGTTCCATCCGCCACCCAGATGCTTTCCTGCCCTCCTGTGGTCATCTGCGAGCGCTTACGAGCAGATATCAGCTGCTGATATCTTTCCTGTCATAATTCAATCCATTTTCCTAGCATTTTCAGAATTGTTTTTGAACTAAAGCATATCTACTGACCTAGTTTTCTCTCTCATTCATGGGGTCCGTGTGCATTATCATCTAGTGGCTTTGAGGTGTGCAATCAATCAATTTGATAACATTCATGTACGCAGGTCTCTGACACGGGTATGCAGAAAGTGATCCTGGTCTTCTCCTTCCCCAGGGAAGCTGCTTTGTGTCTTTTAAGAAGAGACTTTCTGAGTGTTTGAATTTGAGTTTTGTGTATTTCCTTGTCATTGTGTCAGTAAATCCAGTGTTTTGCAAAGTGGCTGTAGACCACACATGTTCTCTTCTGTGTAATGTTTCCTCGTAAGTTATCCATTCTACTAGTGAGGGAAGTGGGCACTTTCAGCTTCTTAACGTAAGAACTACAGATGATACAGTCATCACTAATCTTGTTTTTATCTTTTGTTTCCTTCATGTGTAAGCTTTACTGCCAATCCTAGTAGAGTGTAATTGTGTTTTCATGGAAAATGCAAATGGTCTGCTTAGCTAGGTACTAGCAGAACACCTTCCTAAGTTGTTGAATAAATGTAAAACCCCTGTAGCTATGTATAAAAAAAGATATCAGATAATCTGCCTGCCAGCTCAGAGCTGTGTTCTCATAATGTTTGTCTATTGCCTATGCATTGTAATCTAACTGTGGCTTTATATCTCTGTGGAAATGAGTAGTGTTCAACTGTCTGCTTATTGTGTATACCCCAACTAGCTGTGGTTTGCATTTGCAGTTCACTAAAGACATCTAGTGGTGAATATCTCCTCATTTGCTCCCCCTCCTCACATGGGTTCCCTTGTTTGGGGCATTTCCTTTTGCCTAATTGGAATATGTTCTTTCCTTTCTTAATGCAGCGTTTTTAGAATTCTTTATAATTTGGGATGATAATCCTTCAGATACAGAGATATTCTTTCTGTGTCTTGCCTTGAGTGACAGTCACTTTCTCACCATCTTTATGAGACTTCTTCATGTGTTTCCACCTTGATGACACAACAAGCAGGACAAGGTGATGAGGACAGCAGGAATATGTGCCTGCACATTTCTCAGGCCTGGAGGTACAGAGGCAGGCCCATGGCAACCCTCACATGTGTAGGAATCTTTCCTGGCCTCTTTCTGGCTTCTGGGTGCACCGGCTAGCCAAGGTCTCCTCCTTTGCCATCCTGCAGCTTCAGGCTCTGCCTTCCTTGTCACCACATGTCCTTGTGTGTGTCCTGCAAAGACCTCCATCTCCTGAAGGGTTAGAGGCTCCTCCCACCTCACCTTAACTGCTTTCATCTACAGCGTGATTTCTAACATTGTGAGGTGATGAAGACTTCAAAATAAAAGTTTTGGTGACACAATCTGATGCCTCTTACATTTTAGCAATTAGGCTTTATACAAAAACCATTTCATGAAGTTTTAGCTTCATAGAATACAGAATCATAAATCCAGAGAATTAGACATTAATGATGAGACCTTAGAGATTTACTGTCAGAGAATAGATTTATAGTATACATTGCGTCTTCTTTCACCTCCAACATTTACCACAAATTAATAATTGTTTACCCTGCCTGTTGCAGGTAGTTTATAAAAAAACCTTATTGCAACAGTCACTAGCATACAAGATTATGGTAAATGAGCAATAAATATTATTTCTCATCCCCTTGCCAAGAGAAATCAATAATGAAAATGAGCCTCGTGAAGGACTAGCACCTTCTGGTTCCTCTCCAAGAATGGCTTTCTCTTCTGCTATAGAAATCACTCTCTCTAAGAAAGGCTTCTTTTTTGACATGTATTTCATTTCTCTTACACACTCCCAATATGTTCTTCCCTCCCAAATGATTTGAAATGGACTTCAATTTCCCCCTTTTTCCTAAGCAGTTTTATATCCACAATAGCATTAGTATAAGCAAATCTTGATGTTTTAATGGGCTATGTTAATGCCCTCCTGAATGAACTAAATTATGTTTGTTTTTTAACCATGCAAATCACAGTACTGGATGGTCAAGTTTGCATTTTCAAAAGACAAAGGGTAAATTCTTTACTATGGCTATTAAAAAGAAGCACAACACTTTAGAGTTTATAATGAAAATCAGATGATATGTTGTCATGAAAAGCTAAACTTAAATTTATTTATTAGCTATTACAAAGATGTTTATTCAGAAATGAGAGTGACCTTGGAGTACTGGTGAAAGGTCAAATTTACTTGTTTATTTTCTCTACTGAATTCTGTCTTTCTTCCTTAGGCTTTATTTTGTTAATTCTAGCAGTATTTTTAATTGTGGCTGGGCTTCTCAGGCTACTTGGAAAAGGTCACTTATATTAAAAAAAAACAAAAACAAAAACAAAAAATGTTTTGATCCTTAGCTATCACTTCTAGACTGACTTCTGAGAAACATTTAATGAAAACTAATGAAATTGTACAGTGACTTTTATTTGAATAGCTACGTCACTTGGAGGAATATACCTTAGCTAGTAAGAATGGCTGTGGGGATATTCATACTAGATGACAATGTTAGTTAGGATATTAAACCCCGCATACTACTTGCTTTACATATTTGAACCCTAAAGTAAAAGTGATGTCTCTAAATATATTAGTAAAAAAGAATCATGGTTCACTTACCAGAAGTTTCTGGATTGTTTTACCCTTCGCCTAAAGAAGCCACTGTGGACAGTTCTTGCCTGTGCTCCAAGGGTTGTGTATTGTGAAACATGAAGAGGGATTTGGAAGGATGCCCTCTAAGTAGACAGAGGCAAGTTTCCTAGTTTTCATGTTGATGAGTCCACTCTTGTGTTACATGTTTAAGTCAAGGTGACCTGGCTGCTTAGAACAGATGCAGAATACAGAAGGTTGTTCAATGCTGTTCCATTCTCATGGCTCTCCCAGATCTTACTGCCTATTGGGTCAGGACATGGTATATTTAAAAATATATGCCCCCTCCAACCTCCACACATACACATGTCTGAGAGACTTCGATTACTCTGTCCACATGTTTAAAAAACAAAAACAAAACAAAAAGCAAATAAACCTTGATTTCTGAATATGATCTGAGGATTTAGAGAAGTAGGTGCTGTAGTTCAAGGAATCCCAATCCTTTCAACCTACTTCACAACATCATAACACTGGTGTATTTGTATACACAGTCACAGATGTTTGCATCAGGTGTTTTCATGTGGATCAGAGGATCAGGGGGCTTCATATTTTAGATCATTCAGAACATTCATTCATTAGGAATTGAGTCCCAAGCACAACTTCACAGAAACCCATCTATCTTGGCATTCTTGCCAGTTGTATGTGATCTCTTCTGGTTACCCCTTTCCTCAACAGAAATGATTATGAATTCCTATGACCGCAGCTACTAGGGGAAACAGAGACAGAGCATAGACTCAGGGCTAGCTTAGACAGTTTAGCAAGACCCTGTCTAAAAGCTGGAAGATAGAAAGGAGGGAGGAAGGGAGGGAAAGAAGACAGGAGGAGTTAGGGGTGAATATAGCCCAGGGCTCAAACCCTTGCCAAGCATTTGAAGGTTTGTGGATTTATCTCTGGGGTAGAGGCAGTATTTTCTCTTTTTCAGATACAGTTTTTCTTTATACTTAGAAAGATATCTGGTCTGCCCATCCTTTTTTGAATCTGTTTCAGCAGATTACTAGCAGAGTTTTTCAGGGTGACTCTATGGTACTAGTAGGGAATCATGAGTGGCCACAGGCTATGAGGCACACAGTGCTGCTATCTGTGAGTGCAGTTGATGCTCACTTAAGAAGAGGAAAGTGGAATGCAGTGACCTCCAGCCCCCTTGCCATGCTTAGTGATAGTTGATTCTCTGTTGTATGTTTCCCACCTTTTCATAAGTGGGAAGGTTTGATTTCTATCTCATATGTTATCTTTGTCTCAACATCTGTTGTTGTTGTTGTTGTTGTTTTATTAATGAATATGACAGTTTATCCAAACTATTGATTGGCTCTCTTCTTGAATCTAAGCTGGGACTGCTGAAACATAATTATTAGTGTTCTTTGGGTTTGAATGGCAGCAGTGACTAATGCTTGTGGAAAGGATGGACCCCAAAGATCTCCATATCCTAATGTTTAAAAATGATCATGTTAGCCTATACAGGGAATAGGGCTTTACAATGACACAATCCACAGACCACATGAAGCTCAAGATGAAGGACAACCAAAGTGTGGAGGTTTCAGTCCTTCTTAGAAGGGGGAACAAAAATATTAATAGGAAATACGGAGACAAAGTTTGGAGCAGAGACTGAAGGAAAGGCCATCCAGAGACTTCCCCACCTGGAGATCCAGCCCATACACATACAGCCACCAAACCTAGACAATATTGCTGATGCCAAGAAATGCATGCTGACAGGAGCCTGATATAGCTGTCTCCTGAAAGGCTCTACCAGAGCATGACAAATACAGAGGTAGATGCTCGCAGCCAACCATTGAACCGAGAATGGGGTTCCTGTTGGAGGAGTTAGAGAAAGGATTGAAGGAGCTGAAGGGGCTTGCAACCCCATAAGAACAACAATACCAACCAACCAGAGCTCCCAGGGACTAAACACCATCCAAAGAGTACACATGAACAGACCCATGGCTCCAGCTGTATATGTAGCAGAGGATGGCCATGTTGGGCACCAGTGGTTGGAGAAGTCCTTGGTCCTGCAAAAGCTGAACCACCCAGTGGATTTCCAGAGTAAGGCAATATCAGGGCAAGGAGGTGGGAAGGGGTGGGTAGATGGATAGGAGAACATTGTCATAGAAGAAGAGGGGGTTGGGATAGGGGTTTATGGACAGGAAACCGGGAAAGGGGATAGCATTTGAAATGTAAATAAAAAAAATCCAGTTAAAAAAAAGTTACCCGTGGAGTTATAGGGTGGCATTTTAACACTTATGTACAGTATGTTGATCTGATCAAGGTCATTAACATAGCCATGACCAGTTGAAACCTTTTTTATTTCTTTATGCTGGACTTTCAAAATCTTCTACGGTAGCTGTTTTGAAACACACAATGAAATGTAACAACCAAACCGTACTATAGAAGATTGGAAGTTGTTGCTTCTGTGTAACCCAATACCTACTGACCATCTGTCTCTTACCTGCCCTTCCCATCTCCGGTGTGTGCCTACTTGCTCTCTACTTCTGGGTGACTATTTATATCATCTATCACATGTTCTGTTTGTCTTTCAATAGGTGGCTTGTGTCCCACATGCCACTCATGCAGATAGGACTACATAATATTCCATTGTAATGTTCTCTACTTTATTCCTTGCTCTGTTGAAGATGCTTAGGCTGCTTTTGTAGTTTAACTGTTGAATTGTGCTGCAGTAAACCTGGGTGTGCAGCTGTCTCCCTGACTGACTGATTTCCATTCCTATAGACACAAACTCAGCAGAGAACTTGTGATTAAGTATTTAAAATTCTCCAGATGAGGGGATGGCTATGAGTTACCTGGTACAGGGGCAACTCATTATAACCACAAAGCCCTCCTCAGAGAGAGAAAAGGGTATCAAATCTGAGATCACCAAATTAGAAACAACAGTGCAACTAGGGTACTTGCAAGGTCAAAGGTGTCTGGAGTGAATTCCAGGGTCATCCTCTAAGCTGGAAAAGGGCAAGAACAGTTTTCCTTAGAACACTGAGAAGGCCATCTGAAAACCTTCATTTTGTCTCAAGACATTTCAGATGCTGCAAAGTGAGAATGAGTTGTTTTAGAACTATAAACGTAAGCTAAGCATAGTGGTTCATGCCTGTAATCCTGCCATTGGGAAGGCTAAGGCATCCTGCTTTAGATGATCATGAATTTGAGGCCAACCTGGACTACATAAGGAGAGCCTGCCTGGACAGCACACACACAGACTCCATTCATGTTACCATAATGCCCTAATAGGAAGCTCACACAGACTGGGACTCTTTGGCTTCTGGTGAAAGCTGTGTTCATTGATTATTCATCTTTTCTTTTTCTAACTAAGGCTTGTTGTCCCAGTAGATGCCTCATGATTATCTGAATTAGTTTTTAGTCACTGCATATTCAGAGATCTTTTTACCATTGCTGGATTTTGCTCAAGCCCCATTCAACGATGTGACCCTACAGCATTGCAGAGCTTGCACAGCTGCAACTTACACCATGACCTTTGTCAGGACGTGTGGGCCTTGTCTGTCTGTGTTTCTGGCGTTTGAGAGATTGGGAGGCAGCGTTCCTATCCCTGCCGACCCCAAAACACACGTGGCCAAAGGCAGGAGGGCAGCACAGGTAGAGTTCATGAACGCTCTTAGCTGAATTGTGAAGGCTGAGTTACTGTGCACCATCAGACAGTGCCTGTGAGGGATCGAGTTTGTTTCCCTGCTACAGGAAGCACCAGGGAACCATACAACATTTAATCAGCTTAGAATTCTCTCTCTTGGTGCTGGCTAGGTGAGTTCTGATTTGTTTCTTTGGGGTTAGGTGACAGGCAGCATACAGCATACAGAAGTAGATTACTGTAGGCAAAGCTTAGGTTCAGATCGGTCTACAGGACATGTTAAATAGCTTTCCACTGACCTGGGACTAGTGTGGAGCTCCCAAATAGTAGTGATTATCTGTAGAGCTCTCCTTTTAGAAAGGAAGTACAGATGGACGGACTCATTGGAAAGCCCATTAGGGGATTTTGCAAGAGTGAATTTGGAAACAAGTTAGTAAGTGGGTCTAGGCGTGTCTATGACTAGCTCCTGAGGCATCCCACAGTCTCTCTCAGGTTTGATGATTCTAAGTCCTAGACATAGATCCATGTCAGCAAAGCTATTCTGTGTTCAGTGGGGAAATACTAACTTGTTCTACAGAGGTCATCTTCTTGGCCTTGCAGGCACTTCAGATACCACCACTACATACTCCAGGGACTCCTGAACATTTCAAAAAACTTAGGAGAATGCCGACTGCTTCTTACTGTAATCTGTCTGGTACAACTGACAGTTAAATCCTAGTGGTTCTGAGACTGTGTCCTGACCAGCTCTGAAGTAGAAAAGCCAACCCTTCAAATACTGTCCTGCCTTCTCCCTCACATCTCCAACTTGATTTTTCTCTGTTCAAACTGTTTCTACTCTGCAATTACATGGTTGACCTTTCAGCATTGCCTCTTCGTTGTGTTTCTCTTGTCCTAAGTTCCACATAAGCTTGTAAAGTCAGTGATTAGTAACCTGAAGAAACAACAGTCTGGAACACATTTGAAAAGGACTCGATTTTTCTTTTCTTTTTTTTTTTTAAACACCTTATTAAATTGAGCACTTCTTTTTATTCTTCTGTCCACATTTATTCAAAACATAAGGAAAAGAGGTAATAATGTTGAACTTTTAAGGATATAAGAATAACAAAAATTGTTAGTAAGCCTCAGCTGTAGAAAGGAAGGTTTGCGAGCACTGCTCACAGAGGAGCCTCACCAACCCTGTCAAGCACTTGGTGGACTACCGTATTGCGTTTGAGGCTTCATCTAGGATGGAGTACAGTATGCAAAGCTCTCATGAAGGAAAGGGCTGTTTTGAAGACACCAGGGATCTTCAGGATTATAGACCCTATGTATGCATGTGGGGTAGAGCAGCACACCACTTCCCCGTAGGCAGCAAGGGCTCACCCACTGGAGATGGGGATTGAAAAGTGACTTCCTGGGGCCAGAGAGATGGCTCCACAGTTAAAAGCACTGGCTACTCTTGTAGAGGACCTGGGTTCCACTCCCAGCACACACATGATAGCTTCAGTTTCAGGGGATCTGACTCTTCTGACCTCCATAGGCAATAGGTACACATGAGGATCATAGACATACATGCAGGAAAAGCCTCATATATTTAAAATAATTTTTAGGAGCATAAGCTCCTGATTTTTCTCAGTCAGAACCAAATCATTCCCCTTGAGTATGCTCATTGTTAGCACCTCAGCTTGACTCTTGCCTATCTTCCCAAACCTCGGTTAGGTCATGATGTGAGTGGATGATCTCTGTCACCACGTTACTCAGCTGTGTGAGCAGCGGGATGCTCACTGTACCGCGGAGACTAGGTTCAGCAGAAGTCCTGAATCTGATGATCTTTGCTCAAGACGTTATAGAGCAGCAGGGTTTAAAAAGCAGGATTTTGGTGATAGCTGTTCAAAAGACCCCTGATAATCTTAAGCCATTTCAAAACAAACAAACAAACAAACAACAAACATCTATGTCACTGATTGAGCTTCTAGTTAGTCTAAGAACAACCATTTCAAGTTTCTCTTAAAAATCTAAATGTAGGATAATGAAGAGTCAGTATAGCATCCATTCAGTGAGACTGACCTCTGGTTTTGATTTGTGATGATCTTTTTTTATTATTATGTTTAATTTTTTTTTATCAAGCCATTGCCCCCCCCGTTCCCTCTCCTACAATTCTTCATCCCATTTCCCCTTCCCTCTACCTCCAAGACGATGTTCCTCACACACACACACACACACACACACACACACACACACACACACACACACACACACACACACACCCCAGACCTCCCCACTCCCAGGGGTTTCAGGTCTCTTGGGGGTTAGGCACATCTCCCACTGAGGCCAGACTAGGAAGTCCTTTGCTATATTTGTGTCAGGGGCCTCAGACCAGCTCCTGTATGCTGCCTGTTTGGTGGCTCAGTGTCTGAGAGATCTCAGGGATCCTCGTAAGTTGAGACTGCTGGTCTTCCTATGGGGTCGCCCTGTTCCTCAGCTTGTTTCAGCCTTTCCCTAATTCAACCGCAGGGGTCCCCAACTTCAGTCCAGTAATACTGATAGTATCAGTAGTAGTGTCAGGCCTTGGAGCCTGTCCTTGAGCTGGATCCCAATGTGGACCTGTCACTGGACTGCCTTTCCCTCAGTCTCTTCTCCAGTTTTGTCCCTGCAGTTCTTTCAGACAGGAACAATTCTGAGTCAGAATTTTAAACTGTGGGATGGCAATCCCACCCCTCCACTTGATGCCTGTCTTTCTACTGGAGGACTCTACAAGTTCCCTCTCCCCACTGTTGGGCATTTCACCTAAGGCCCCTCCCTTTGATTCACCTCCCAAGTCTCTGGTACTTTCTAGACACCCCCACCCAAAGTTTCTTATTTCCATTCATTCTGCTGGCCATCGGGGCTTCTCTCCTGTCTCACCCACATACTTGATTGTGTTCTTCTTTTCCCCTCTCTTTCCTCACTCCAACCCAGATCCCTCTTTCCCTCTGCCTCCCATGATTATTTTCTTCTCATTTCCAACTGGGATTGAGGCATCCTCACGTGGGCCCTTCTCTCTGTTAACCTTGAGTTCTGTGGATAGTGTCCTAAATACTTATGGCTAATGTCCACATTATGTAGTGAGTACATATCATGCATGTCCTTTTGAGTCTGTGTTTCCTCACTCAGAATGATATTTTCTAGTTCCATCCATTTACCTACAAAACTCAGGATGTCCTCATTCTTAATAGCTCAATAACATTCCATTGTGTAAATGAACCTCGTTTCCTGTATCCATTCTTTGTTTGTGGGACATCTGGGTTGTTTCCAGCTTCTGACTATTACAAATAAGGCTGCTATGAACATAGTGGAGTGCACGTCCCTGTGGTGTGGTGGGGCATCTTTTGGGTATATGCCCGAGTGATATAGCTGGATCCTCGGGTAAATTTATTTCCAATTTTCTGAGTAACCTCCAGATTGATTTCCAGAGTGATTGTACCAGTTTGCAATCCCACCAGCAATGGAGGAGTGTTCCTCTTCCTCCACATCCTTGCCAATATGTGTTGTCACCTGAGTTTTTCATCTTAGCCATTCTGATTGGTACAAGGGGGGATCTCAGGGTTGTTTTGATTTGCATCTCCTTGATGACTAAGGACTTCGAACATTTCTTAAGTGCTTCTCAGCCTTTTGAGATTCCTCTGTTGTGAACTCTCTGTTTAGTTCTATACCCCCCTTTTTTTTTAATTGGGTAGTTTGGTTTTTTTGGATGTTAGCTTCTTGAGTTCTTGATCTATTTTGGATATTAACCCTTTATTGGTTGTGGGGTTAGGAAGATTTTTTCTGAATCTGTAGGCTGCTGATTTGTCCTATTGACTGTGTCCTTTTGCCTTATAGAAGCTTCTCAGTTTCATGAGGTCCCATTTATTACTTTTTAGACACTAATGGTCTGTTTAGGAAATCCCCCCACCAAGTCCCAATGAGTTCGAGGCTCTTTCCCACTTTCTCTTCTATTAGATTCAGTGTATCTGGTTTTATGTTGAGCTCCTTGATCCACTTGAACTTCAGCTTTATGCAAGGTGAGAAATATGAATCTATTTTCATTTTTTCTACATACAGACTGCCAGTTAGACCAGCACCATTTATTGGAGATGCTTTCTTTTTTTCCATTGTATAATTTTTGCCTCTTTGTCAAAGATCAAGTGACCATGGGTGTGTGGGTTTATTTCTGGGTCTTCACTTCTATAACAGTGATGGACCTGACTGTCTCTATACCAGTACCATGCAGTTTTAACCACTATTGCTCTGTGATACAGCTTGAGGTCAGGGATGGTGATTTCCCCCAGGAGTTCTTTTATTGCTAAAAATTGTTTTTGCTATCTTGGATTTTTTGGTTTTCCATGTGGAATTGAGGTTTCCTCTTTCCACGTCTTTGAAGAATTGGGCTGGTATTTTGATGGGGATTGCCTTGAATCTGTAGATCGCTTTTCATAGGAAGACCATTTTTTCTGTGAATCCTACCAATCCATGAGCATAGGAGATCTCTCCATTTTTTGAGATCTTTGATTTCTTTCTTAAGAGACTTGGAGTTTTGTCATACAGATCTTTCACTTGTTTGGTTAGAGTCACATCAAGATATTTTATATTATTTGTGACTATTTTGAAGGCTGTCATTTCCTTGTTTTCTTTCTCAACCCATTTATCATTTATATAAAGGCAATCTATTGATTTGTTTGAGTTAATTTTATATCCGGCCACTTTAATTTGTAATGATCTTTAAAAAAAACCACGTGAAACAAACTTACATTGTATGTTCGATTTATTTCTTCAAACTTTGTTTTTATTTTGGCATTAACTTTTATCCTGCTTTTAGGAATTTTTAATTGCCATGACTGTGATAAAACATTTGATTACACGTGTATTTTCTATGCTAGGCAGCTTGGTGGCAGGTGTTATAACTAACAATGACTGACTGGATTTATTTGGAGAATATAAATTCTGTCCTTTGAAAAGTCATTTTCACTATATTTCAATATATGCTTTTGGGGAGGTTTCTTCAGTTTGATTATGTGCCTTGTTTGGTATAAGCTACAGAAAAATTACAAAGGTCTACATAATTCTGTGTCTTTTATGAACCTGATTTATTAAAATTGTAAGATTCTATTTGAACTCATTTTTATTGCCTCAATAATGGCTTTAGAAGAGACGAGACTCTGGGCTAACTTCTGAGGAGAAGGAGCTTATGGTGCTGTATTACAGTCTTGATCTTGTATTTCTTTCTCTGTGGTAAGTATGGTTCAATAATAATTCCACATATCTCCTCTTTCAGGGGAATTAGAAGTGTAGTTTCAAGAATTAGAGCTGATGTTAAATGTACATTGGGGCAACAGGATCGATTCGGTAATGTATCACGAAGCTCGTTTCTATAATTAAGAACACGAGAATCAAACCAAGTGGTTAGCGTTCAAATGGACGACAGTGTATTCCACCTGAGTCTTCTCACCTTGGATACATGCGTAGTTTTGCTCTATGCAGCAGTGTACCCTATAAAAGTGCATTCTACAACAAGAAGTCAGGAGGGGTGGGGGAGGAGGAGAAAGCATGCACTGTGGGATTATCAGTGTGTGACCGACAGCGTGGGCTCTGCTTCATGTGTGTCCTGCCTCTCGTCATCTTTGCAGGATTTAAGATTTCTGCTTGGCAGAGCAGTTAGCTGGCCTCAGTGACACCAAGTTGGTTTGCCTCACAGCGAGGTAGAAAACTGGGACTGCTGCTGTATTCTTTCTGCTCTCTTGTTCCTTGCTGTTATAAAAAGCAAATGAAATATTAATTCCAGAAATTTACAAAAATTTTAGAAAACAAAATCCTGACTTTTAAATTATGTTCTTTTAGGGCAATTGCATGTGTGGTTTTAGAAATGCTTTTAACTTATTTTTTTTAAAGCTTTCTGGTTTTCTTTGGTGTACATGTGTGTCTGTCCGAAGACAGCTTACGAGGTGTTTGCTCCATCCACTGCATGGGCTCCAGAGTCGGAGGCCAGGCTGTTTGGCTTGGAGGTGAGCACTGCTCCCAGCTGAACTGCCTTCACTGGCCTGTTGTTGAGTGCCTAGAAGACTTTAGACTTAGGTATGTGGACTCAGTCGCTTTCCCAGGATTCTTCAGTTTTGCTCTGTATGTTCTCACGTGTCCACTTTTACAAGAGTTTACACACAAGCATCTTTCTTCTGAATCCTTCTCGTGTTTTTGCTCCTTCCTTTCCCTCCTAAGAGAGGACAATCAGAAAGAGACACAGCCAGACTTTTCCCCTGAACAGCCTGTACAGACAACAGACAACTCCATGCTGTAGTCATTAGTGTATGTTTCCTAAGAGGGGAGCCATAGGTAATTACATTTTAGTAGAATTTGAGAACTTTAGCATTGATCATTTTATCTGATCAACAGTTCATTTTCTGGTTTCATCACAACTCTCAACAGCGTCTGCAGCTGTGTTCTCCTGTCTGTGTGATGTACATGGTTACAGCCTGCAGCAGTGTTCTCCTGCCTGTGTGATGTACATGGTTACAACCTGTTGTCCCCTCATCCCCAGGTCCTTCGTACGCTTTTCCTTTCCCAGTTTGAGCCTGAGACCTCTTCACCGTTAGGCAAAGGTTATAGCGTCTGTGCTTCTGTGTTTGTGTGCTTGGGCCCACCAGAGGAAAGATGAAGATGTACCCTCAGCGTGGCACATCTGGAGGTTGTCATGTGCTCCTGCCCCTTGCTAGTGACTTTAAATTGGTTACTGCTTAAGAGCACTGTCTGGATTCTCTGCCTTACATGTTTGGACAAAATCTGTTAATCCAAGTATGTCACAGGAGACAGAGTGATGAGGCTACAAAAACTAAAATGTCTCAAATGACTTAGGTCCCATTTCCCACTTTCTGACTACTTAAATGGCTACAGTCACGCACCTTAAGACATTTTTCACTTTAGTCTCGATCCATTCCAAATTTTTGGATTATTTTTAACAGTTCTTAAGCCTGAGCCTATCTTTAAAAAATAAAATAAAATAGCTCAAATTTAGACCAGAGCAGAGAAGGAAGCTAAAGTTAGAAAAGGCAGGGGTGCCCCCCCGGAAGTGCCTGCTCGTTTACTTGGCAGTGGATAATACGCGTAGACTTTCCTCTTCAGAACTGTGCCGATCAAAACGCATGTGGGTTGAGAGGAGCTGGGGAGATTTATGGATGATAAAAATCTCCGCTCGAAGGAGAATTTACAGGTCATGTCTGAAGCGTTTCTCCTGGTGTTCAGTGAGACTCACCACTAACTCTGGCTGCGTGGAAATTGGTGTTGGCTGCTGGAGTCAGAAATACTTCCCTTCCATCTTAAATTTCTCTCCTGCCCTTCCTCTCAACCTCTGGTATCTGTGCAATCACAAAAATACCTCTCAAGTGACTTTGTGGTGCTTTGAACTTGTTATTCTAGGGAAAACTAATATAAAGAAATGGGAGGAACATTCCCGTGTAAGATCCAGCTAGTTCTGGAACCAAGAAGGAAAATCTATCATTCCACCGCCAGAATGCCCTTTTACTGGTACAAGTGTCCCTTGTAGGTTATGAGCTTGGTTCTTCTGCAGTCTCTGAATAAAGTGTACAAAAAATAGGATTTTTAGCTTCATCTTAAGTTTCCTTGGGCTGTGGTTTTTTTCCTGGTTGTGACATGGAGTGCTGACTTCTCGTTTTGTTTTATATTAGATTTTTTAAAGGAATTCCTAAGTTTGTTGTATGTATATGAACTATAGGGCTTTAAAATATCTCCTAAGGATTCTTCAATGAATAAAAAGAGAGATCTGATTTTATTCTCTTATTTAAAAATCTATCAGAACTACAGTTTAAGGTTCATGGCATATTTTTATTGGATATTTTCTTTATTTACATTTCAAATGTTTTCCCCTTTCCCAGTTTCCCCTCTGGAAACTCCCTATCCCATCCCATCTCCCCCTTCTTCTATGAGGGTGCTCCCCTACTCACCCACTCCCTCCAGCCTCTCTTCTCTGGCCTTCCCCTACACTGGGGCATCAAGCCATCACAGGACTAAGGGCCTTTCCTCCCACTGATGCTGGACAAGGCCATCCTCTGCTATATATGAGGATAGAGCCGTGGGTCACTCCATGTGTACTCTTTGGTTGTTGGTTTAGTCCCTGGGAGCTCTGGGGTGTCTGGTTGGTTGATATTGTTGTTCTTCCTATGGGGTTGCAAACCCCTTTAGCTACTTCAGTTCTCTTTCTAACTTCTCCATTGGGGATCAACCTGTTCTTAGTCTAATTGTTGGCTGTAAGCATCCACCTCTGTATTTGTCAGGCTCTGGCAAAGCCTCTCAGGAGACAGCTATACCAGGGTCTTGTCAGCATCCTTAACCCATAAAGATAAATTAGACTCAGGAGCACTGTGATAGCTGGAAAGCAGTTGAGCACTTGACCACAGAGTGGAGTGGGCCAGAGAAACTAAGATACCAGTTCATACGCAGCAGGCCCTTCTCCACAGGTTCAGCCATCCATGGATAAAATCATTTAGGGAGAAATGCCTCTGTACCAAACCAACGTTATTCCTTGTCACCACTCCCTTAATAGTGCAATATGACCACTACTTACCAAGGACTTCTATTGCATTGTAAGTAAACAAGAGAAGATTCATTTTAAAGTATACCAAAGGACCTGTGTGGGCTACATAGGCTCAATGCAATTGCCACCACCTTTTGTAAAAGGGACTCGAGCATCTATACTTCTTTGTATCTTTGGAAGTCTTGCAACCAGTTCATCCCTAGTGCTGGAAGACAGATGCTGGAGATTAGATCCTAGTGGTTTGGGAAGTAGCTGGTACTTCTTTCTGTAAGAGAAAATGAGGCAGGAAGAGAAAACACTATGATAAGAAAAACTGTATAAACTATGAAGGAGTTAGGTTCTTCTTTCCTCCTACCTCCATCTCTGGTTTCTAGGTGACATCCCTCCCCCTGTCCCACCTGAAACCCAGTGTGATGGTTTGCTCATGCTTAGCCCAGGGAGTGGCACTATTAGAAGGTGTGGGCTTGTTGGAGGAAGTGTGTCACTGTGGCAGTGGGCTTAGAGGCCCTCCTCCTAGCTGCCTGAGGATGCTCAGTCTGTTCCCAGTTTTCTTCATATGAAGATGTAGAACTCTCAGCACCTCCTTCACCATGTCTGCCTGGATGCTGCCATGCTCCCGCCTTGATGATAATGATATGAACCTGTAAGCCAGCCCCAATTAAATGTTGTTCTTTGTAAGACTTGCATTGTTCATGGTGTCTGTTCACAGCAGTAAAACCCTAACTAAGATACCTGGTGACTACTGCATTCAGAGGAGGTGACAGTAGAAATTCTATGCGTAGAAGGACACTAGATATGGTTGAGAGCAAGCAGATTCCAGTCGGTATCTAAACATAGAATGCTGTTTGTGTTGAGCAAGTAGAACACTGCCAGTAACGTATGGCTTTGCCTTCCGGTGAAGAGTTTAAAGGTGTCTCTTTGGGAAAGCTAAGAAACATTGCCTACAGAAGTTCTAGAGTTAAACTGTCTAGGTGGACCACTGCATAGAGAACTTCACACCGAGTCAAGTGTGGCCTTGGGAATGCCAGTCACCTGTTTCCATCCCTTATTTTTAGAATGAATACCACTCATGGACTTTCAGACATCTCAGAAAAGTTAATAGCTGATATGAAACAAAAGACTAGTGTCAACAGACCAGAGTGGTTAGGAATGGAAAACAAATGGGACTGTGAGTGGAGGAGACAAGTCTAGGAACTACCATCAGTATTAAACTCATGGAGCAAGCTCAGGGCACCATTTCAAATACTGCTCTAGAAGCTAAGGGGACTCTTAAAACCTGCAAACATGGCAGCAAACGAGGAAAATAGCATGGGTGGAAGCAAAGTAGAGCATAGGGTAGAAGGGAAGTTGAGCATGCACCTAGAAAATAGGATAAAATGAAATTGGGTAGAAAATATTATTGCAATATTCAACATTCAAATAACAGGAATTCTAAACAGAATAGAAAAATAAATAATGAAAATAATGAAATAATTCAAAAGTACTTCTAATGACTTCAAAAGTGGCCACCATGGGCCTGAATCATGAATCTGTGGCAGACTTAAACCACGACAGGGGGAAAGAGCCAGTTCATGTTGAAAGGCTCGGGGATCGAGTGTCTCAGACTTCTGGACAGCACCCAAAGAGCATTCAATGACCAATGCTAAAGAAAAATGCTTCCCAGTCTATGATTCTGTACTGTTATCAGAAAGCTTTTAAAGACAGCCTGGGCATCATCAAATAAGAGAGTGGGTGAAGGAAGAGGACACAGGAGAAAGGAAGCATACGGCTTAACACAGATAAGAGGTGAGCAGACCTCCAGTATGCCAAAGGAGACAGCCGTGTGCCAGACCTTGAGAGCAGACAGATCAAATAAAACCAGCCAGAGCTTTGAAAGAATCTTCTTCCAGAAGATGAAAAGGGAGGGCCGGGGCTGTAGCTCACCCGTAATGTGCTTGCCTAGCATGTCCAAGGTCTAGGAGACCAGCTCCAGCTCCAACTGCATTAAAACGTTGTATTTCTTAAGTCTAACATTATATCGCTATCTAAATCATGAAAAGAAAACCATGGTCTGTTAGCATTATTCTGAAAATCTTCAGTTAAATATTGCCAAGTCAAATCAAAGTATATTACAAAGATTGTATATCATGGCCCAGTAGAACTTGTCCCGGCCATGCAAAGCTGGATTAACTTAACATTAATTATTAAGTTGTAACTTAATAATTGTGATATATACAGCAGTGAAAAACAAAACAGAAAGGATCATGATTATCTCAGGTGACGAAAGGCATCGGACAAGTTCATGTTTTTTTCTTAACAAGAGCTACTGCAGAACTACCAGCAGTTTCTGAGTTCAGACAAAATCCTCAATAGAATTAAGGCTATTTATCAAAAACAAAAAACAACAAAACCCATAAAAAACCAACAAAACAAACAAACAAACAAAGGCAGGTATTATAACAGAAAAAGCTAAAAGCCTTTACCTCAATATCTGCTTGACAAAGATGGTTTCTTCTCTCATTTTCTATGTTACTGAAAATACTAATGAATAATCAGACAAGAAAAATAAATAAAGACATAAAACAAGACAGAAAGAAAGTCTTTGTTTAAGGATAATGTTACCTTCTGTGTGGAATGCAGGTATGAATCCACAAAATCAATTCACTCAAGTTGAAAACACACTTGCAGTGCCATATGAAATTACTGACCAAGTTGGCAAGTGCGAGGCCCTGGGTTCGGTCCCCAGCTCCGAAAAAAAGAAAAGAAAAAAGAAAGAAAGAAAGAAAGAAAGAAAGAAAGAAAGAAAGAAAGAAAGAAAGAAAGAAAGAAAGAAAGAGAAAATACTGACCAAGTTGGGGGGAAAAAAAACCAAGTCTCTTTTTATAATAGTATCAGAAATAGTCAAGAGTAAAGTTAGACAATGAAGTGAAAGATGTTGGTAGGACAGAACTATTTAAAACATCAATAGAAGGAACTGTAGACGATACAAGAATCCAAAGTTCATGAGCCAAAATAATTAATATTATTTAAATGACAGTGTTCTCCAAAGATTCAAAACTATCAGACACAAATTCAGCACAACCCTTGTTAAAACACCCTATGGTATTCTTTACAAAAATGGAAAAACTCATTAAATAATTTATGTGGAATCATGAAGACCCTGAATAGCCAAAGCAATTCTGAGAAAGAAAAAGGCACCACATAGTCTGTTTTAAAGTTGTATTAATAGCAAGACTGTCAAGTTGCCTTAAAAGCAGATTCATTGATGAATCAGGCAGAAGAGAGTAGAAAGAGAATTCCAAGCTTGTGGTGAACTCCTTTTCAACCTTGGCACTAGAGGACAAAATCTGTCTGATAAGACAGGGTAATCTGTCTAATAAGTGCTGTGAGAAAACTAGATTCCCACATGCGAAGGGATCTGACTGAGACCATATCTCACCTAACCCCAAGTACCTGCAGAGTGAGGTGGTAAGGCTTCAGCCACACGCTCCAGATGAAATGGAAGGCAGAGACATCCTCATAAAATCTTGACTTTTTTTTTAATATCACATGGAAACTTGGGCTTTGAAACTAAAAAGAAATAGGGTAGTACTGAACAATATGGTCTGCACAGCCAGAGGAATCGTCAACATAATGCTAGCTACACTAGGCAACGTATTAATCTTATGTCTGAAAAGAGACTGACAGCCAAAGTTGGAACAGATTTCATATAACATTTAAATGATAATATAAAGTGATTTTAAACACACACACACACACACACACACACACACACACACACACACACAAATCCGAAAATAATCAACAAATGTTTTGGGAGTATTAAGGTAAGTAGTTCCTGAAAACAACTAATATATACAAAATAGTCTGTGTGGAAGCAGCCTCTTCAACCTCTTTGGGTCAGTGGTAGTTTGGATATGCCCTATAAAAAGTCCCTGTACTGGGGTTGGGGATTTAGCTCAGTGGTAGAGCGCTTGCTAGGCCCTGGGTTCAGTCCCCAGCTCTGAAAAAAAAAAGAAAAAAGAAAAAAAAATCCCTGTACTGGGGACTTGGCATTTGGTTTGGTGGTGCTGAAGTGGTAGTGCCATTAAAAGATGAGCCCAATAGGCTAGGTTCCAAAGTGAAGTGTTTGCTGAGCATGTGTGAGACCCTGGGCTCCATCTCAGCAATACAGGAAGACTTAGTGGGAGGTCCTAGCCTCACCCCTTCCAACCTATCTTCCTGTCTCTGTGTGGTGCACCCCTCAGTCTCATGCCCTGGATCCCTCCAAAACTCTGATTAAAATTCACAATCTTCAGGCATTTTGTTATAGTGAGGATTCATGGATATGAATATAACACACTAGAAAAATGCTAGCTTCTCTCTGCTATTGATGGTTTCGTTACAAATGGCTCTCTCTACATTCTGCTCCAAACAGGAAATCACAGACAGGCAAGGAACAACTCAGACTTAAGAACTGAGTTTCCAGACTTCAAAGCTTCTAATCCTAAGCCTTGGGAACCAGAGACCGAAGTACATCGCTCAAGGCTTCAATGCCAGCACCCAGCAGCTAGTGCTCTTACCAGAGAGCTTTCATGGGTTTTATGGACTCATTGTCATTGGTATTGAATGACACAGGGAAAAGCTTAGCAGTCTGTTCCACTTTGTACTTTTTCTAACTTCCTTTCCCCCACCCTTACCACATACTAGTATGCCTGAGCCCTCTCTTCTGGTAGCTTCAGTTCTGCATGGCAAAGGTCAGCCTTAGAATCTACATCCGGTGGACCTCTGTATAGGAGCCCTGCTCTACAACACGAAAAGGTATCGGCTGATTTCTGAATTGACATCAAAACAAGACAATGGAGCGGGCTGAGCTGTCTATTAAATTGTCCTCTGGTTATCAAATAAAGACACCTTTGTCATAAAGGCCAAAGATAAAAGAAAATGTGTGTTTAATATATAGAACAAAAATAACTCTATTTTTTGACATAGTACTTGAAGAGAAGATAGGTCAAAAAGCCTAGCCACCCCTGAAATGAAATTTAGACTCCATATTATTGGTGTGATAGGTCTGAGGGAGAGATCAGTGATGGGTGCCTTGCTTATAGAAAGGATTTTTTACAGTAGGTGCTAAATTAGATGTAGAAAGTGGGGGAGTTATCAAGCCTCCCTGGTCATGTCTGACCCTCCAGGTCGCAGCCGTGGGATCATAATAAAAATGAGTCTTGGTCTTATCGAGAGAGGCAGCAATAACGGCCTCAAAACAGCTTTCAAGCTTCTCCACAAATGGGATGACACTGGGGCTTATGCGGGGTCATGGAGGAGGTGCAGTGGTTTTGATCAGTTTTTAGAACTATACAGCAGCTTATCCATGGGTCAGAGAAATTTAGTTTTCTTCATTCCTTTTTCCCCCCACCCCCACTCCTCTTAGGCTCTGTGCAGATTGGCCTCTGCACTCCGGTACAAGGCTGCAGATGTAAACAGGGCTTGGACAGATCCAAATCCCATTTCTACAGCATTGGCTACAAGCCTCAGCCTCGCTGGATGTTAGATCAGTGTAGGGACAGGACATGAACAAATAGGAACGTAGGTGTGATAGCAGTGAGAGGAAGTGCCTGCAGTGCCAGGGTGCTGACGAGCAAAGCTCACCTGTGCTGGTTTGTCTACCAGAATGTCACCTCACACTGACGTCTCCAGCCGGACTTCTTTCCTTTGTGGTTCAGCTGTAATAAGTCTTTCTAAAACAATTCATGGCCACCAAGCATTGTTATTAAGCAAGTAGGGAAAAGTTAAATAAATCCAATTGGCCTTCTTTAACCATTAAAAAAAAAAAATAGAAGTTTGTAAAGACAAAGATAACCACAGTCTGGTACTCAGGCTGCACACTAGTTGTTCCAGGTTACCTGTTGGGTTGTTAACGTGGTGTAGACATCAGAGCTTTAACACTGTAACTACAGATTGTCTTAAATTGTCTCTGGGAGAAGAGTATTGTGTACTAAAGGATTGTTTTAAAGTAGAAATAGTAGGAACATCTTCCTGACAGAAGTTTCTGTCCATGGGTTATTTCTCCTCCCTGAAATGTTTTTGACCAGAAGAGTTTCCCTTTTAGGGGATTTTACATAGACTTGGCTAAGTGAACATCTCTACCCAAGACTCTAAGACTTGAAGCACTTTAAGAATATCATGTGTTTGGATTAGGGTTGCAAGCCAGTGATAAGTAGCACTGAAAAGAAGCCCCGTTTCCTTTGCTTTGTCTATCAAATTAGTTTCTAAGTGATGAAGGTCCAGGGGAGCCTTCTTAGGTGTGCTGGCTAGATTTATGTCAACTAGACACAGGCTAGAATCATTTGGGAAGAGGGAACCTCAACTGAGAACCACACCAGATTGGCCTGTAGGCACACCTGTGCTGTATTTTCTTGATTGGTGATTGTTGTGGGAGGGTCCAGTTCACTGTGGGGGTGCCAGTCCGGGGCTGGTAGTCCTAGGTGCTATAAAAAGGCAGACTGAGCAAGCTATGAGGAACAGTGTAATAACCCGCATTCTTCCTTGGCTTTTGCTACAGTTCCTGCCTCCAGGTTCCTGCCTTGAGTTCCTGCTCTGACTTTGCTAGCTGGTGCACTGTAAACTAGAAGCTGGAGTAAAACCCTGCCTCCCCCTTGTTGCTTTTGGTCATGGTGTTTATCACAGCAATAGAAACCAAACTGAGAAGTGGGGTGTGGCATTCTTGTACCCTCTGCTGTGAAGCCTGGTATCTCAGAGCATGTAAGTGTCTGCCACATCCTGAATGCTTATTGGTTGTTCCTTTAGTCTTTATGTAAGGAGAAACCACAGAATATCTGTTGGTTTTATGCATCATGATAATTCTTCCATCCCGCACAACATTGTCATTCCTGTATCCTATAGTATTTGTCAATAGAGAAAGAACTTTATAAAAATGCAAACATAATTTAAGATTTTTTTCTTTGAGTATACATTGAATGAGAGAAAAATTTCATGGAAGACAAGTCTGAAACTTTGACTTGTTTACGATGATAGTCCTAGAGTCCTGACGCATCATTTATAGCCTTAACAGTGCCATCCAGACTGGTGATGGGCATGAAATTTAACAATCTGCTTGGGAGTCATGAACTGGATGTCCATTCTGTGGAGACACTCTTATTAAGCAGTAATTATACCAGACATTGCCATCCAGAACATTTGGAATTCATTTTGCCAACGTGTCAGCACTCAGTATGTGCTTAGATGCTGGTTAGGTATGTACATGGCTTGGCTTCTCCTCCTTGTGAGTTCATGAGCTCTGTTAAGTCAATAATGCCAGGCTGGCTTGCTTTCAGATGCACTAGTATGGTGCCTGCAGAATGGAGGTTATGTAGAAAGTGGATTATTGGAGTCAGCTCAGAGAATAGACTGTATGTGAAGGCGGTAATCGGTGAAGCAGGACAGTGGGTCAGGAGGCTCGTAGGACAAAGAGGAGAAGAATAACAATGTAGTGGAAGGCTCCATCAAAGAATTGAATGGATATGTGGTTTGGGGATTGATCTGACTCTGAGAGAGTATAAAGGACAAAAGAATGTGGAATCTAAGGTTACTGACCAGAAATAGGCTGGAGTGCTGTCTTTCCTTCTATACCCAACATGCTTGGTGACATAGATTGACTTTTCCTTGCAAGTAAATGTTCTCTGTAGAAAAGGGTGTACCAGTACATAGGCATGGCTGCTCCCTTCCACTTCACCACATATCACCATCTCCACACAGGCAGCCTTCCCTGGTTATTGCCCACTGAGGGCCCCAGTGATGGGTCCGTACAATCGCCTTGTTATTTGAGGTGTTTCCTACTGATGCTCTCCATGCTTTCGAATCAGCTGCACATTGTAATATCTGCCCAATTTGATGTGTGTACTGTTATGCTGGGGTGATGAGACTCATCAACTCTGTAATTCTTCCCTTAGCACTGCCATCTTGTCCTGCAGGAAATGCTTCCACTGTCCTCTCCACCCAGCCAGTGGAGAGGCCACTCAGTGTATGAAGGATGACCTTCGTTATTTTTCAACCCTTACTAGAGACTAACGAGTAATGTCTTCCTGAGACTTGCAGCTGTGTCTTGTTTTTCCCCTATGGTCACAGAAGAGGCCTCTCACAGAACAGTAAGGAAACACTCCTATGCCTCAGAAAAAACAGAGGGGCTGGCTGGGGATGTAGCTCAGTGGCAGAACACGTTTTATTTTATTTTTTTTTTTATTTTATTTACTTATTTGTTTGTTGGCTGCTTGTTTGCTTGTGGAGGGCCCTGAGTTCCATCCTCAGAATGTGAATAACAAACAATGTTGTTAGCAGATAAGATTTGGAGCTCTTCCCTGTTTTCTTCTGTACTTGAGGGTGCACACCAACCATATTCCACAGCAGGTTTCCAACTGGTTTCTGAAACTTTGAGATGTGTAGTTTATATTCCAGGGACCTTTTTTCTTCCTCCTTACTTGGCTTTCTTGGAGGATTGCTATCTCAGGACCACCATTGGAGGACTGACAGTAGGAACACGAGATTGCTGACTGACCCTGGTATTGTCCATGCTTTTAATAAAGCTTCTGGTGCTTTCCACACATAGTAAAGAGCTAGGCTTATCAAATTAGTTTTCCCTTTCTTTTCCAAAGCATTCACCAACTTAGGAATGTAGCATCAGCCCGCTCTGCAGCCCACGCTCTGTGTGGCCCAGAGGGATTCCTGGAGAGAGAAGCTATGTCATAAGTAAGGGAAAGGTTAGGAAGCAAGGCAGAGCTGCAGGCATAGTGTAGAGCTGAAGATTAAAAGTTCCTGATGATGGCAGGAACCAAAGGATGTTAGGGAACTGGCCTAGTAGCATAGAAGTCAGAAGCCAGCTTAAGGAGCATCCTGGATCTCAAATTTAACCATGCCTTGGGAACAGCGAGCTGTCTAGAGTCCCGCAAGACCAATTAAATCTGAGACACTGGAGAGGACAGAAGCATCAGTGATTCTCGCCTGCAGCAAGGGGTGGATATCACTGGCATATTCCAACTGCCTCTCAGCCTTAGGAAGCTCTGAGCAGACAGCTAGCTAGCTAGGGTCAGGAGACACACATCTCTCCTTTCTCACTCCGTTATCTCCATATATGATCTCAAACCAGTTCTGCTTCAGATGACACCAGTGTGCTCAGAACCCCCAAACCTGTGGCCTTCGTACCCTCTGCTGAGCACCGGCTTCTTCTCATTACTCTCCACGTGGTTCCCAGCCAGTTCTTTCTCCTCCCCCAGCCGGCTTGTTCATGCCTATTCATTTCATCGAAGAGCTGAAGCCAACCTCTTGGAATCTCTTTTCTTTCTTCTCTTCTATACTGTGACTTAGTCACCAGGTGCCAGCCATCCTGCCCCTCAGCCCACCCTCCAGCCCACCCTCTCACCTCACCTGAGCTTTCCCAGGGAGTATTATCATTTGATTGGGATGGTTTCAGTAGCATGGGTGGTTTCTCACACCACCATGGGAGGGATTGATCTTGGTCTGACTGGGCTCCATCTTCAATCTCTTTGGGGACCTCTTTCTGAATCCCAAGTTTGACCATCTCTTGCTCTATCAATTCATATCGTGTCTTCTGCTCATTTAACCTTTCCTTTTTACCAGCCAGTTCTGTCTGTGTGTGTGCCTATACTCAGCCTGCTTCCTCACCACCTGTAAATGGCATCGCTGCCTGTCAACTCAGTTTTGTGGAAACCTAAGCTGTCAAGCAAGGGTTGTTGTTCCTTCAACTCAATGCTGTCACATTGCACAGGAAACTTAATGGGTCCACTGTTGTCTGTATCCTAGCAGCAATGAATGAGAGTTAGACTTCCTGTAGAGGAAGGAGGCTAAAAGATCCCTTCATACATGAAACCCCAGGCATGTCTCATACTATGCTCTGGCTGTCTTCTACCACGTCCTTGATTTAGTGGCCATTTCTTCTAAGACAATGGTTCTCAACCTGCGGGTCATGACCCTGTGGGGACTGCATATCATATATTTACATTAGATTTCATAACAGTAGCAACATTACAGTTACGAAGTAGCAGTGAAATAATGCTAAGGTTAGGGGTCAGCGCAACATGAAGAGCTGTATTAAATGGTCTCGGCGTTAGGAAGGTTGAGAAGCTCTGTGTGAGACCTGGTCCTAGCTCTTCTGTGTGTGTGTGTGTGTGTGTGTGTATGCGGTTAGAGGACCTCCTTGTACATTAGTTCTCTCCTTCCACCCTCACATGGGTTCTTCAGATAGATCCTGATCGCCAGGCTACCTAGAAAGCACCTCTACCCACTGAGCCACCTTGCTGGCTCTCATCTGTTGTTTTCATCTGAAATGTCTTAGTTCTTTTGGTTCTGTTAACATAGAATGTGGTTCTGACTTCCCTTCTGAGGGACTGTCATCGTCCCTTTAATTCTCTCTCACTCTCCTGTGGTATTATTTTCAGACAGTCATGTTCCCTCAATCGTCCCCTTGTGGCCTAGAAGTCAGCTACTCAGAACCCTGTAGTCTAGCTTTTAGTATCTAGGCTCTGCATCCTCTTCTATTATCTTTCTGCTGTGGTCTTCCAGTTGCTGAGTTAACTACATCTTAGACTCCCTACCAATAATGGAATCTGCCCCCCTAAAAAACGGAAAATAAAGGAGTATGTTAAAACTCCAGCTTGTCCCTTTCAGCTTCATTCCGCACACCATGCTGTGTTGTGATGCAGTACTCTGCCATCCCTTATCATTCTTGAGAATCCATAAGTAGAAGTGAAGTCCTGTATTCTTCTTAGAACAGATTTATGCAGGAAGTTCATGTCTAGAGAAAGGTACTGTGACAATTTGACTTAACAGCAGAAAAAGAAGAGTGTCGGATATTGCCCAGACTCAGGTAAAACAGGTTCTCTGTCCACAGGGAGCTTCACAATGTGTTTTGTTATTTAGTCTTCTCTTTGTCATTTGCATTTTCAAGACAGCATTTCTTTGTGTAGCCTTGACTGTCCTGGAACTATAACCAAGCCAGCCTGGCCTCGAACTCACAGAGGTCACTGGCCTCTGCCTCCTGAGTGCTGGGACTAAATGCCTGTTACATCACTGCCTAGTTGCATGCTCTTGATAGAGGTTAAAATGGTTACAACATTGGCGACCTGCACTGTTCAAAAGTGGGGCTTAAGCTTTGTTTGGTTGTTTTTTTTTTTCCCTAAAAAAGAGTTGCTCATAAATATAGAGGTGTTTCTGACCTTAGAGAGAGAATGCCAATGCAGTTTGTAAAGTGAGGTGGGGGAGGGTGTGAGTACGCAGCTCAATAAAAAATAAACAATTACTAATTAACTAAACAAACAATAATTGTGAGGCCTTAATGAAGAGGATGGAAAACATAATGTCGATGTTCTGACAAACTTGCATACTGCCTTGTTTCCAAAGCCACGCAACCCACATAGACAGCAGAGCTCGGCCTTCTCTAGCCCTGCCGTCCGTGCATAGGAACTGAAGATGATGATGACTGATGGCACCTTGCAAAATTCTGGAGAAACATTTGCCAGGCCACCCTGGTCACAAGTCTATCGTGCGGCGTGTTCTATGTGTTTACTTATTAAATGCTTGGAGGACTCTCAGGTGGCTGCAGGACTGAGGTGTTTATTGGAACAGGCTGAAAGGTGGGAGGTCATTTAGACCTGTGCTCCGATGCCATAGGAAAACGCCCAAGTATTCCACCTGGGGCTCGGCTTTTGGTCTCCATTAAGGCTGCTGAGAGCATGGCTCAGTAATTCCTACACGGTAGCTTTTTCATGTTTCCTGTCTGAGAAGCATGCAGACTACAAATGATGGCCAACTCTTCATCATTTGTCTGTGAGACTTTGGGCCCAACACTTTGTCAAAGATTCCTTTTTGTAGTTTCTAAAGTCACAGGATACATCTAGAAAGGCTATGAGAACCCCAGTTCAATTTCAGCCTGCTCCAGAACTGACTGGCAGTATTCTATAACTTCCTATAGAATGCTCTGGAAGATCAAGTCATGAAAACGAGACAGCTGGTTGTTGTCCCTCAGTCTTCATTCATTGTTAATGCATCAATGTATGGGCTTGTCATCTATCTTCAGAGAGCAGGGAGAAGGAGCAGGGCATCTTTCTGGAAAGCTGTTTACTTGCTTTTCAGTCCAGGGAATGCCTAACTGGTGTGTTAGGGACACAGACACTAAACTGAAGTGACTGGCTCTTTCCTGCAAAAAGCCAGGTAATAAATTCCTTATGCTGGGTAGGATTCAAACTCTGTTGGGACCACTCAGCTCTGCTTTTGGAGCATGAAAGCACTCACAAATGAATGAGTGTGGCTGTTTCAATAAAACTTTATTGACTTGACTGTATGTGTGAGAGAATCTGAGCACATTTGTGGGATTATGTGTGTGTAGGTCACAGGTAAACCTCAGAAACCATTCCTTAGAAGTCATCTGATATTTTGAGACCATTCTCCCTCAGTGGCTTGGAGCTTGAGGATTAGGCTCGTCTATTTGGTCAGAGAATTTCAGGAATCTGCTTATTTGCACCTCAACCGAGCTGCATTGTAAGTCTGTACCATTATGTCTGGCCTCTTTCCTGAACTGAGGTCTTCAGGCTTCCATGGCAAATATTTTACCAACTGAACTATCTCCCTGGGCCTCAACAAAACTGACTTAAAAGAACAGGGGTTAGCCTGGATTGGCCCGTGAACATAACTTACCACCCTTTGTTCTGCATCCCAGAATTGCACCACTGGGTATATAACCAACTTCAGGAGAAATATCTATGACATCCAGATAGCACTGTTGATGCATTTCCTTTTTTAGGTTCATAGCCAGAACTCTACTAAATGTGTGTGTAATTAGTTGGTTATCAGAAGTAGAGTTCTGTGTCTTTCCTGGGTCCCCCCCAAAACCCGCTTTGAGGGGATCCAAATACCATTATTTAATTACCTTTACCTCCTGTCTTCCCCAAATCACTTGCATTAGTTTACAACAAAAGGTATGTGTAGGCCGGGGATAGGGGGAGGGTGCAGCTCAGTGGAAGAAAATAAATTTAGCTTGCATGAAGTTTTTATGTCCCCCAAAATAAGATAAAAAGAAATAAAAATCAAGGTGGAAGGCACACGTGGCTTTGGGCTATCCACACTCACATAGAAAGGCCTCACAAAACAGCTCTTGCCATTTCTTACCCACCTGCCCGCGGTCTGTGAGGCTACTCAGCCTTCAGGCTCTTCCTACATTGATTGTTGCTGTGTTTCCCATCTTATCTCCACTAGGGCAATTTCCTTTCAGAGGGGGGAAATGCCCCAATGGGTTACATCAAGTCTCCCACTAAAGGAAGTGTTGGTATTTCTCTCTCTTTTTCTCTTTTGACTGAAGTGTAGCCAAGAACCATTCCACCACCTAAGTGGGTGTAAAGGAAGGAAAGAGAAAATCATAAGCTAAGGAAAACTTTGGTGGACAAGTGACTGTTCAAAAAAGATTCTGAGGCTCATAAGACAAACGTTTCACTGACTAAGGGAACTGTTTTCTATTTCCTTAAAGACATATCTCTGTTGTGCAGGCAAGAAGAAAAAGGGGGTTATGTTGGAAGCACTGCTTGACAGGGGGCAGAAGAGGCGGGAACTTGAGCAGGAAAGATGTCTATCAGTGGGCGTCAGAATGTGGCAATCAAGGCCGACTGATTGGAAATGATGCCTGTGGAATTCTTCCTCTCAAGATAGTTTTCCTACGGAGCTGTTCCATTTCACAACTGTGAGAGTGTATAAATGACTCTCACATGCAACTGTAATTATGATCAGATCCTGGCAGTCAGGGTGTGTGTGCTGGACACATAACATGAAGGCTCAGGAGTAGATGGCAGATACCTCCCTAGGCCTCATGGCTAATCACAAGGGCTCACTCAAACGGAAGCACCCCTGTTGCTTGTTCCTTGGACATCATGGACATTATGGGTCACATGCTTGACAGAACTGTAAGATATCATAGAGGTTGATTCCATGATGAACAAGAGATAACTATAATGAAAGAATTGTGTGTCCTTTCTACAAGACACATACATAGTATGTAAGTATGATCCCTATTCAGTCCCGGAGCAAAGGCACATCGAAAGGAGCAATACTTGAGGCATGCAGTTTGGTCATGCCAAGGTCATAGTCATGCATACAATGTGATCCTGAAACTAGATGTGCACGATTTATTTCTTTAAAATATACAAACTTTCAGGCTTATAGAAATGTTTGTGCAAAGATTGCCCTTGTATCAAAACTTGATGTATTAGCCTGGTATAGCAGAATACACCTTCAGTCCCAGCACTCTGGAGGTTGGAACAGTAGGATAGCAAGTTCCAGGCTAGCCTGGGGTATGTAGTGATGCCCTGTCTCATAAAACAAGCAAACAAACAAACAAAAAAAAAGATTTGCTGGGAAGATTTGGATTTCTAAATCTTTGGAGTTTGAGAGCACCTAAGAGGGAATGAGAGTCTGTGTACACATGCACGGACGTTTGGCAAGGAGGAAATATGAACTAGAAAGCAGATGTCACTACAGTGTGAACAGCCTCCGCCCTCTGACAGTAACAACCCATCTGTGTATGTGAGGTCCACGTGCACATGCTTGTGCACAGGTATATATGGAAACATATGAGCTACCGTGGCAAACAAGCTTCTTGTCAATGACGGTGAAGGGAGAACCGCATTTTCCTCCTTGTCATGGCCTGGGGAGCAAGCTTGAGAAGAGAGCCTCATGAGACGTGAAGGGCCTTGTCTCTTCAAAACTGCCTGTGAGGCTTCTGATAGCTCCATGCTGCTCTGCCTCAAGCAGGTCATGGATCCATTAAGCCATTATTTGTAGGGTGCATACTGTGTATAGGATGCTGGGTACTAGACTGTAGAACAGTTTTGTAATGAAGTGCCCTCCCACCCCCAGCTGCAGGCTCAAGCACACAAACTCAAGGTGTTCCAGGCAACCCAGTGCAGTGATGTCACTCAAGTAGATGCTAGTGCTGGAGGATCAGTTGGTGGCATTAAAACAGAGTTGAAAACATCCCATAAGAAACAAGCTAAGGCTTCTCTGTCCTCACTGTCGTTTTTAGGTGTGTTCTTAGAAATAGTTGGAGATGATAATTAGCTTTAATTACAAAACCTTCTATAACCACAGTTGTCAGCCTATTGGCTGTGACCCCTTTAGCAAAACTACTTACAAAACTACTATTTCCAAAAATACTTACATTATGATTCATAACAGTAGCAAACTTGTTTGTGAGGTAGCAATGAAATAATTTTATTGTTGGGGTCATCACAACATGAGGAACTGTATTAAAAGGTCACAACATTAAGAAGGTTGAGAACCACTGTTCTAGGAAGAGGTAGCCTGCCTGCTCCGTGGCAATTGAGCTATGTATCTATCAGTTGACTGGTGTCTGCTTGCACCAAGCTGTAGTCTATCTGTAGGCAGATAGAAAAATACACAGACATGTATTTTTTTGCTGTCAGCTCAAATATTTGTGTTTTTTCTTCCACAGAAAAAACAAAGAACAAAAGATCTATCTCGGGTGTTTCATTCCTACAACCCATATGATCACAAGGTAAGAGAAGCATGTGATTGGTATGTTTGGGATTAGAGTGTTCAATGGCAATTCCTCAAAACACGTAGGGGGCGTGCTTAGCTGTGATTGCCCCCATCCTAGATCTTCCTAAATGGAGAGCACAGGTTCCACTTCGTATGGCACAATTTGAAACACACTAACAATTGTATTTGTATTTCTGTTTTAAAGTGTCTTATAAATTAAACAGAAAATTTCTGTTTATGAACTGAATTGCTGGCATTTTTCTCAAGTTGGAATGTACTTTCATGGGGGCCAGAGCTGTTGATGTCCTGTAGAAGTTCTTACCCAACATGCATGAAACCCCTGGCTCACCCAGCTCTGCCCCAAAACAAAGGAAGTCCACTGTGCATTATTCATGAAGAGTTGAAAGATTGGGTGTTCTCTTGAGATGGAGGTGGTGATTACTATTTTAGTTGACCAGTGTTTTCTTTTGAAATGCTCTGGTGAGTGACCCAGGCTTTGGAATTGGTAGAGACAAGCGAACCCTTTACTATCAAATCTCGAGTTTCTGTTGTTCTGATACCTTCTATGCTAAACGGACAGTATGTACAAGAAGCAGCTCATGCCTGACATCTGAAATGCCCTTCCAAGACCACCGAGGTGAAGACCAAGGTGTAAGGTCTCTCACACTCCCTCCTGCTGCTCAGTAAAGACCTATAGCCCTTCCTGTACAGGTTATGCCCAAACTTTCCACCGCATGCATTTGAAGAACTTCCATGTGTGTTTTTACTTATAAGCATTTCCCCACATGTTTGTCAAAGACAAGGACTTCTTTAAAAAGTACACAAATCAGGGATTGTAGAGATGTCTCAGAAGTTAAGAGTATTGGTTCCTCTTCTAGAAGACTCTGGTCCAACTCCCTGAGCACACATAGTGACCCACAACCATCTGTTTCTCCCATCCCAGGATATCCAGAGCCCTCACCTCACTTCCGTAGGCACTGCCCACAGGTGGTGTGCAAACATACATGCAGGCAAAAGGCCCAAACACCTAAAATAAAAATATACTTTTTAAGCTCAAAATTCATATGCTGGGGGCCAATATTAGAACTCCACATCACTCCTAACACTCCACATCTTCATGGTGAAACACATCACAGGTTTTCTTTCTGAGGTTTGTATGCTGTGAACTGTTCCAATAAATTTGTTAATTAGAGATGATTTCAGAAGAAGACAAGCAAACAAAAAAAAATCATACAGTTGAAATGTTACTATAAATATGAGTCTTTACCTATGAACTTGCTGGCAGACATGGTGGGAAGTTTTCAGCCAGCAAAAATAAGTGATATGAAAATCCCTATTCCTCAATTGAGAATAGATAGATTCTAGAATCAAGAGACAAAACAAATGTGCCAATAGGTGGGACTTCAAAGAACTTAAGAGTTTCTAGTGTGTAACAAGGGACTAATTGACTCAAGATTTTGCTTGAGTTGTCTGAATTATTCCTACTTCTATTATTTTTAAAATTCACAGATGAGGGAAATTCCTTTTTTCTTTTGCTAGAACTCTTAATGGAGCCTACCCTGTAGCTCGATCTGTAGCTCCTACTGGCTTCCTCCTCATTTCCTTTGTGGCATTGTACCAAAGTTGCCTCAGAAGATTTTGGATTCATCTTGTGAGGACTTCACTCTCCTACAAACCAGTTGTTGGCAGTGAAGACTTGAATAGAAATGCTAGATGGCTTCCTTTTGATCTCTGCTCTCAGATCACTTGTAAATTATTATGAGGGCTAGCCTGCTACGTGAGTTGTTTTGAGCCTATAAGTTGGTCTGTCTTTTATTCTGTGTTTGTAAAGAAGGGGGAAAGGGTTGTAGGCATCTCCAGGGCCCCTTAGTAGCCGCCTCCCATTTTTTTAAAGCTTTATGTAAGCAGATCTTAACCAAATTATTTTATTTTGTCATTGACTGTAATGTTTACAAAGCCATAGGAAGCCATGTCCGTGTACTGTCTTCTCCATCTTGTGTGTGCTTCTCCCTACCATAAATAGAATAATAGTCTGTGTTTCACACTACTTTATCATTTTAATTATCCAATTACAGTCAGGCAAATCAGTTTTCTAGATAGATAGGTTTGAGTATAAAATATTTTATAAGATATGGTTGAAGTTGATTCAGACATCTCATGGATTTCTGGAGTGATCTTTAGAAAAATAGACATGTGTATTGTAAATGAAAGCTTACATAAAATAAAACATTGCTTGTCTGGAAACTGCTTTAAAAAAATTCCAAGCAGGGGTGGAGGGGGAACATGGAGTGAGCTGGACCATGTGTTGGCAATTATGGGACCTGAGTGACAGCTTTGTGGGGGCTCTTCTGTGTATTTTACTACATGATCGAAACTTTCCATAATGCTAGAGACAGGAGAGTAAAATAAACGTAGGCCTGGGCTGGAGTGTGAGTGTTCTCATATTCATCTCTCTCTGGCTATGCTTTCGAGGTTAATGTTCCCCTTGATGTCCTTGAAGAAGGGAAACAGCGTTTCAGTGCTGGGTTCTTGATGCCGAGTGAACTCAGGAATGGGACTGCTGTGCTTCCGCTGATGTCGGTTCCTGGGAGTTCATCCCAGGTTAGAGCGGGCCAGGGAAGTGATAGCCTTGCCCACTGCTAAGTGCTAAACTTGTCATCTCAGAGAATAGTGAGTGTTCCTAGTCTAGGGAGTCGGGTGTGTTCCCTGTCCCCCACCCCTTCACCACAGCCAGGCCAGTTCCTGCCTAAGCACAGGTGAGGAAAGTCACCAGGTTAGAGAAACATGCTGCTCCAGGGAGGCCATCTCATTTTGTAATCACATTCTAAAGCTTTTGTGTAGGTAGCAAAATGGTCACTTGGTTTTTCTCTTAAATGCTATTGCCAAAAGCAAGCAGAGCTGAACAGCAAAATGTGCACCTGAATGGATGTTGGGAAACATTGCTTAGCTAGAAAATGGTGCTGGGGCCTGGAGAGCTTCATTTTGGAGGGCTTTCTCTTCATTTAAAAAATGATGTTGACAAGAATTTTTACAATAGTAACTTTTTTGAAGACCATATAAATTTATTTGACCAATGCATATTATCTTTTATCTATTCTGATTGAAGGGAACTTCAGGAGAGGCAGCCCAAAATACCAGGGAATCTAGTTATATTTTATCCGCTATTCTAATATCTAAAGCTTATAAGTTCTGAAAATAGCATACTAACTGTCAGGAGAGGTTACCCACATGCAGGCCTTCCAGGGTGCACAGTGTCAATCCAGAACTGAGTTTTCCTCTCCATAAGTCACAGGGAAGTCAGAGCCGGATATAATTAAGATAGTCCTATTAACGGCATGCCAGCTAACATGTGGAGTGTATCTTTATCCTGAAGAAAACATTACACACATGAAAGATGCATTTCTCTTTTTCCTTCTCTTTGCCTTTCTTTTCCTTGTTAGATTTTATCAGAATTTAGATTTTTATCGGAATTTATGTGCTCAGGGGAAATTTAGGTTTATTAGCTGAGCATAGATGTTTATAATCTGCTAATGTACAAAAGTTGTTGTGAAATATGAAACCACTTTGAAAGGAAAAAGTTAGAAAACTGCAGGTCTGCAGCAGCTTTTAACATCTGCTAAGCTAAGTTCTAAACCAGTTCATCTAAATGAATGAACCTGTTTCCCCACCAAGGGCCTCTCTATTGGGCTGTCACTGTCACACTCTCTAGCTTTCGTGAGGCCTGTTTTGTCTTTCCTATAGCAGCCAGCTATATTAAGAATTTTTCTCTATACATCGATGTAAGCTGATGGACATGCCTCAGGCAAAAAGTCAGTATACATCTTCTGCATTTGTGGCTTTTTCTTTGTCCTGTGATGATGGCTATTATTTAATATGTATTTCAACAAATTGAAAACAAATTCACATGTCCCAGAAAATAGCAGTGTTTGAATGCACTTGGCAACTTCCTCTCAATAGGAAGAAAATGAACACCAGTGCTCTCTTCAGCACATGCTCTTGCTTAACTCAAAATATAACTCAGAATTGGCCAGAGGGCCAGCCTGGCCCCGAGTACTCAGAGGATTGTGTAAATCCCCCCCCCACCTCATCCACCAACGTCTGTCCTTTTATTTACATCCACTCTTCTACCAATGCACATGTCTGCCTGCCCAAAGTGCATAGTCAGCCGCAGCAGCAATTTCGAAACAGGTAGGTACTGCCTAAGAGTCCAGAGCTCTGGGAAGAAGTGGCAGCCTACAGAGGAAAGGAAGAGCTGGCTAAAAAGACAGAGCCCCTGACGTGCAGCTGCCAGGACCACTTAATTTAGCCCCCAAGACCCAGATATCCTAATGCATTCTAAGAACCCCAGGGCTAATCATTAGGATTAGCTTATATCAGGAAACACAATGATTGACAACAGGAAGGATGCATATATTCTATCTTTGGAAATATTGGTGTTTTAGGGGAAAATGTACTTGTCTTAAAATCCTTTGGGGCTAGCTCATTCCTGGAAGAGGGTCAAGTAGGTGAAGTATTACCATAGAGAGTTGGAACATGCGTGAGTGGTTAGGGGCAGGGACCGCAAACATGAGTGAACATCAGAGCTGATCATGTCAACCAGTGTGGCCAACACTAAGGATTTATAAAGCGGGTACTGTAAAACATATGCTGTTTTTAAAAGTATGAAGTTTTTATCTCAAAGACTGAGGGGTGGTAGATAGATAACTCAGTTGCTAAAATGATTGCTGTGAAAGCACAAGGATCTGAGTTCAATCCCCAAAACCCATGGAAAAATACTGTATGGTAGCACACACTTTTAATCTCAATGCTTGGGCTCAGTAGCCCATCACCTAGCCTATTTGGTGACCTCTAGGTCAGTGAGAGACTAAATCTCATAAATCAATAAAGGTAGAAATCTCTGGCAGCTGAAGATGACCTCGGGCCTCCACAAGCATACGCACCCATGTGCACGGGTAGCACAGGTACCACACATAGGTGCACCCATACAAATGTGGGTCTGTGTGCACACACATACCTATGGGAAGACTGGTCCAGTAACTCGTTAGCTAGCTCAGTGGTACAGCTCTTTCCTTGTGCGCATAAGGCTCTTAGCTTGTTCCTGGCATCACTGCTGTTTCTCCCCACCCCTACCCCCCAGAACCAAAAGATTACTCTAGACCTAACATGGCATAGTTGTAATGATGTATTAGTATATTTTAGTTGTGTGTCTGTATACATATGTTTTCATGTGTATGGGTATATGTGTGAGTGTTCAGACATGCATGCACATGTGTGCAGAAGCAAAGTTGATGGTGTCTTCTTGGTTACTCTCCATTTTATGCATCGATTCTCTCAGTGGACCTCTCACTGAACTAAAGCTGGCCAATTCCAGTTAGTCTGGCTAGGCAGCTCACATGGGGACCCATGACATCTGTGTGGTCATGTCATCACATCTCCCAAGCTGTGTGTAGGTTCTAGGGGTTCCTCTGGCCCTCACACTTGGATGGCAAGCACTTTATCTACTGAGCCCAGCCCAAGCACAGGTTTGTCTTATTATCTCACTTTATAGGTGTGTATAGGTTTTGCCTGCATGTGTGTTTGTATGCAGTGTGTCAAAAGAGAACATGCGATTCCCCTGCAACTAGAGTTACAGACGGTTGTGAGCTGCCGTGTGCGTCCTGGGAATTGGACCCAGTAGATCAACCAGAGCTCTTAACCACTGAGCAACTTCTCAGCACAGCCTATTTTTTCTTTTTACTAGAATACCAAATATACAAAAAAGTTTATTTCAATAATCCACACTTCCTAAGACTACCTTAAGAACTAATTATACAAACATGTCTGGGAACCTTGTCTACCAGTGGTCAGTGAAATGTTTTACAGTAAATGTATAAATGTGAGGCGAAGTTCCATCAGCTCTGCTTTGATCGGAAGTTACAGGGGAAGTCTGCACCAACAATCTTGGGCTGTGCTACTGTCCTTTCTTACCCAAGGTGTTAGATACTTTGGTGACATCAGTTTCATAAATGCTTGCATCATACTTATAAGCAAAATATACAGCCTCATCTCAGAAGCAATATATTGATGTCCATTAATCAGATTGTGTAGCGATGCAAAGCAGCAAGAGTCCTTTCACCTGGCTTAGGTACCCAGCTCCTGCTGTTTGAAGAGTGATGGCAACCTGGAGGCAGCCACAGTGTTGTCAAGCCCTCAGCCCCTCCCCCACACGCCCACATAACACAGCATCAGAGAGAGAGAGAGAGAGAGAGAGAGAGAGAGAGAGAGAGAGAGACATGGGATTTGGATCCCTGCCTGCTGGCCCTACAGAGCCTCAAGCTATCTGCTGTCTGGAAATAGCAAATTCAGTTTTTAATTGATCCGGCACTCTCTGGTAGCCAGATTTCTCATGGCATGTGCAGATAAAGAAACAAGTTATTGATCTGGCACGTTGATGTCATGCTTAAAACAGTTCTGCAGCAGCTTGCCCAAAGTCATTTGTGCATGTGACTCTGTTTTCCATCTTTGGCAAAGATGGAAAATGCTTTTAAAAGTAATCTTAAGGATGTTGCTAAATATCAGGTGATTTTGAGTGTCTGGCTGACGGTATGTCCTTACTGTTGCATTGACACACATCCTTATACACAAGTCACACTTCAGCTGTAACCTCAGAATATAGGGATGTGAAACTTCAAGAAAAGATTAAACTCATTCCCTCAATTCCCATCTAAAGACAAACAAATGATGACCCGGCCTCAGAATAAAGCCGAGGTCACATGAACAGACCTTTGAATATAAAACCTGCTTCCATTTATTGAAATGCTTTCCTTCCGTAGATGGCCATGTGATTGTCACCACGTTTGCAGCCATAGCTCAGCTGTTTCCTTCTTTCATGGACTGTCTAACCTGGGCTAACCTAATCCAAAAGCTCTAGCCTCCTTTTAACTGTATCATATCTAAGTAGCAGGTCATGTTTCCCTGAGCCTAACTTTGGTATTATATGTATATATTTTCCTTTAAATGGGATATTAACATTAAACATATTTTATATATTAGTCTAGTTTATTTTGCTACCATAGCTGCAGGGATGGGTAGGTAAAACTTGCACCCATGGCAGTGATTTTCATGCTCTGAAAATGATGTGCCCAGAGACCCACAGATACCAGAATGCTACTCTGCAGGCTGGATGAAGAATTTACAATGAGAATGAAAGCCAAAGAGATCTTTATTATGGCCATGGGTTATAATAAAGCAACCGTTAAAAGCCTACCATGTAGCTGGCACCTCTCTCAGAACTTTGCATGCACATAACTTACTCAACCTTACACTAGTTCTTGAAAGGGAGCACCCTTGAGCCAGGGGGATGGGCGGGGTGAGGGGATGCCTGCTACACAACCCCGGTACCTAAGTCCAATCCCAGAAACCATGTAATGCAAAAGGAGAAAGCTGATTCTAAATGTTATCCTTTAACACTTATTCTGGGGCATATGTGCCTACATATGCACTATACATGATTAGATAGATAGATAGATAGATAGATAGATAGATAGATAGATAGATAGATAGATAGATAGATAATCACACATACTATAAACAATAGACAGAAATGATAGATAGATAGATAGATAGATAGATAGATAGATAGATAGATAGATAACAGATCACACATACTATAAACAATAGTTAGACAGAGAAATATAAACATAATTTTAAGGTTGGGATTCCTGTACCCTGCGCTGCCCATGAGGAACTTGAAATGCAGAGAGGTTAGTAACTGTCATAGGCTACAAAGCTAATTTTCTTGCTCCAGAGTGTATGCCCATTAATTACCTCTGTGGCATGAATAATTGGAAATCTAGACAACAGGTAGATTGGCAAACACGACTTCCACTCAGGGTTGACATGGCCCTCTTTCCGTCTCTCTCCTTAACTCCAAATCACAGTCTACATAGACGTATTAACAGAATAAGAACCAGAACAGGTTCCCAGCCCGATTAATTCAAAGTCAGCCTAGGAAGGGGAAACATACTTAAGCTGGGGATTGGGGCTATTTTGTTAGAGAAGCTCGCCAAGGGCTCTTAGCCATTGCCGGGCATCCAGATCCTCATAGTGCATTGTCCAACTTACTCCTTTGGCTCTCCTCATGGGACCTATGGAGGTAAAATGTCAGAATGGTCTCAGACCCAAAACACAGGAACTGTCCAAGCAGAAAAATGGGCAGAGCCAGAGCTCAAGAACCTAAAACACTGAGCAAAGCTGAGGAGACTCATGATTCGTGGATCTTGGAAATGACAGCAGGGCAGTGTAGGAGCAGAGAAAAAAAATCTTCCCTGTCCCTTACACACACACACACACACACACACACACACACACACACACAATGCAGATTCTGTTTGCATTGTGCATCTTGTGAATAGAAAATATTTTCATGGACCAACAATTGATTCTTTGGTGGCTTTCTATGCTATTAAGACATAATTTCAGTTCTCAGAGCACTGTTGAAGTGTACATGAGAACACCACTCTCTGGAGAGTGTAGCAAGAGAATTAGGAGATATGGGAGAAAGGAAAAGTTCACCCTGACTCCCTTTTATGGGTTATCCCAAAGGAGTTGCAGTAATAGAGGAACACCAATCACAATCAAAGTGTTGTGTATTTTTTTTAAGTCCTGATTCTAAAACTTGATTGAGATGTTAGTTCCTATGTTTCAAATTATTTATCAACCCTGAAAGCCTCTGTGACTCCTGTCACTGGTGATTTACTGCTTCTACTGCTTCTACTGCTTCTGGCATCCTGTGGAGAGGAGTTGCCTTGGGCCCAGCACCAGGGTCTGCCTGTCGCTCCCTGCTCATCTCTGCTGCTCAGGTCACTAGAGCTTACTCTCCGCCTTGATGACCTGTATCTAGTCAGTCTGGGTAGCTATGATTTTTCTCTCATCACAATGCCATGGTCTCAATGCATACCCTACCCCTAAACCAATTTTTTCCACATCTCCCCAACCTTATCTATTATACTCATAAACCTTACTTGTCCCCGGTCAAATGACAGATGCTGTCACCCCAGCATTCACTCACTGTGGTAGACCCAAAGTTGTATGCAGGGCTTCCAGAGTCTGCAAATTAGAACACGAAGTACCCAATTTAATCACAACTTCAGGTAAATAGTGAGCATGTTTTAGCATACGTGTAATTGCATGAGTTCCGTGTGTCGCATTGTTTAGTAGTTGCACTAAAACATTTACTCATTGTTCTTTCTGACATAGATATCAGGCTGTACATGTGTCTTCCTTTGCCAGCGTGCACTCCACATGGCTTACACATTTCACTTGGGCAGGTTGAATCAAAACATTAGGAAGGAGAACATTTAACACAATGGAACAGAATAAGACTGATTTTCAGGGCCTGGCTTATGCGTCAAGTCCACTTACTGATCGTGCAAGGTCTTGGGTTCTATTCCTATCACTCACCTTGGGCAGCTTACAACCATGTGAACTCTAGCTCCAGGCCCTCCAGTGCTTTCACTCTCCTCAGGTCTGCACAGATACATGCAACCCCCACCACATATGTACGTAGACAGACAGACAGATAGACAGACAGACAGACAGATAGATAGATAATAGTAGATAGATAGATAGACAGACAGACAGACTGATTGATTTCAGACCTTCCCTTCATTCATTTCCTGCCTAGAGGACCAAGTGACAGCTAACAAATGTCAGACACAGCTTATTAAGCATATACTCGTATTTTTTAAGGAGAGAAAACAACTTACTAAACTCGGACTCTCCCAAGATTTAGGAAAACATTGACCTGGAAAATCTTTGTGAAAAGTTTCTCGAAATTATAAGGAAAAATTAAATTAAAACATGCTGTTATCATATTTTAAAGAAAGGTGAATTTTAACTACTTCCCCTAGGATAGTATGCTTTGCTTTTCAAAAATGCAGCTCACCATAAAATAAAATTAATGACTTTTAGCTGTTTATTTTATTGGGATGTGCTGGAAATCCCTGACAGTGCCATGTCACAGGCATACACTCGAGAGGTGAGGGTTTCTGCTGATGCCTCGGCTTCCACTCTTCTGCTGTTGCCATTCTGAGGATGTTGGTGGGATCTGGGTTGATGCTCTTAGGGGAGGGACTCCCCAGACCTGGTTCCTCTTTCTCAGCAAATTATTAAGTGATTAAAGGCCCCACCTGTGAGCCACAATAAATGACGGCCACCTTTGAGGTTAGATTCTGAGTTACATGAAGCAATTGCCAGAATTCTGTCTAGAGATAATAGTGAATAGAAAGTATTTCCCTGGGCCAATTGCCCAGTCCCTTTGGGGTTTGTTTGTTTTACAGTATTAAGAAGACATAGTTATAGAATGCCTTTATGGCACTTTTGAAAATGTGTATGTTGATACTCTCCTGGAGGATATAGGAGAAGTGAAAACAGAGTCTCTCTCTATAGCCCAGCATGGCCTGGAACTCGTGGCAATCCCCCTGCCTTAGCCTCACAAGTACTGGGTTTACACTATTCACAGCTTCCATTGTCTTCTCTTGAAATTGGAAAACTAGAGTTTCAACATCTGAGAAGAAAATGCATTCCAAACTGCTGCTGATGATGATGGTAAAACGTTTTCTATTTCAACATGTGGTCTGTAGGTGCCTTTTAAGGCTTAAATGTATCTCTTTTAAAAATATTTTTATTGAAAAAATTTCCATGCAATATGCTTTGATCAAACCTCTAGATGTATCTTAAATGCAAATAAAAGTACAAGAACTGTAAAGACTCAAGTTCTTTGGTTTATAAGTGTATTCCATTTTAACCATTGGAAAGTAGAATAATCTAGTGATTTTTGCAGGAAATAAAATTCTCTAATGTAATTTGGGCTTTTAAAGCTACTTATTTGTCTTTATTATTGTATTTGTCATTATAATTTAATATAAAATGAGAATTTTAAGTGAGGCACCAGAGGTTCCGAATCTGTGCTGCCCACCCTTTCTTCCCATTAGTAACTACAGTTTCCTTCTGTTTTCTGTTGTCTCACATTCTCTTGCCCTGCAGGCTACTTCTCTTTCCCTGTACATAACTCAGATTCCTGTTTTATCAGTATTTCCCCACACGGTCACTTAGATGCTCTGGCTTCTTGCCTTCCTCTGTCTTCCTGCTGGGTGACACTTGTGGGCTCTGCAGCACAGTGCATCATAGCCCTGACTCCTTCTCCACTGGGGAGGGTACCATGAGCACTCAACAGTACATGTGTCCATTTTCACTGGTGAGTGCTCTCGGATGAGGACAGCGGATTCACAGGTCTGCTGCTTAGGAAAGAACAGGTCTTCCCATCCTGCTAAATTCTTCCTCATCCTTCAAGACCCAGATTAGTTTTACCTCTTTCACCTCTTGTCTAACATACACGGAAGGTTTTCCTCCTGGAACTGGAACTCGTGTGTGCCTTTGTTATCTTTACAAGCCAGATGTGACACTTGCGGTCCAGTGGGACGTGGCGAGATGGTAGCGAGCATCGCTTCGCATTCACTGTGCTTTGTGGCAGACTCACTTGCTGATATCACAGTTTACCTAACTCTGCTAGGAACGCCTTGAGGATAGGGATCATGGCTTGTGTTCCCTCCCCTTTCACCATGGAAGACCTTGAATTGAGGGTACAACTTTGATATTTTATTTCTTCCTGTAAAATGTATTTTATTCATATCTTAGCAATGTAGGGTGGTTGCTCACCGTCCCACAGCAGATGCCGGGCTGGGATTGAGTCTTCTCATTTAGTTTGATGCTTTGTGTGGGAGGACACAGCGAGGATGTGGTAATAACCCAGGAGCGTGAATCATAGTGCGTACTCCCCAGCTGTGGAGAACATACTGAGATGGCTCTTCATTTTCAATTATAAGACAGGTAATACCCGGCACCATATTCAAAGAAAGTCTCTTGCCAGCCATGCCCTGCAGACTCCCCGGCCCCTCTCCAAAGGCAACAGTTGTTTCTGGTTTTGTGTGCATGCTTTTAGAGTTATTTTACACATATTGATACATGCTTTTTCACATTCAGACACTAAAGCATCATGCATTCTTCCATTTCTTTTTTTTTTTTTCTTTTTGCTCCAATCCTTACCGAAAGAGCTGCCACATTTCTTTTTCAAAATACCCCAGACCAGGTGTTGACCATATTTATTTAAGTGGATTCTTATCTATAGCTTTTGGAGTGGTCTCTGCTCTTTTGATCTTAAAGTGTTGTACTATATAATCTTATAAATGTGCCATGGAGTGCCTTTACAGCCATTACCTGGAAGAAAGCTCTAGAAGGTTGTCTGGGTGTTAGATGGATGTGTTTGCAGTCATTGCTGGTGTCGTCAGGGGCCCATTTATCACACATTTCCAGGAGTGATCTCGGACTGCACTTCTTTCTCCACAATCAACACACTGTCTCATCCAACTTTTCAGATCTTCTTGTTAAAGGAGAAAGTATATGCCTTCTTGCTTTAATTTGTTTTTCTCATGTTAGTGTATTTTCTCAATTATTATAAAGAACTAAATGTATTATAAAGAACTAATGTATTATAAAATACATTTTGGTCTTTATAAATAACAACCTCCAATTTCAAGCCTCTGACTTTTGCATATGCCAGCTATGCAATATTGGTATGTGTGTGCTTTACCTAATTTTCTTCCTCTATAAAACCATGCTACCATGCTATAGCCAAGTTACTAAGACATCGAGTCCATGAAGTTAACCTGTTTATAGGATTGTCGAGGGGATTAAATGCAATAGTGCCCAGTACATAACAGCTACTCAGTAAATAGCTATTACTGCAGTGAACAGAGAGTCGCAAGGATGCTTCCCCACCACAGATATTTACCACACAGTACATCGTCGGTAAGAATGCACTTTCAATAAATATGACCGCTAGTATAATATTACAGTTATCAGAACACGAACAGGGATTGTATATCTGGTAAATCTCATTCCCTCTATGTAACTTTGACGTGTGCTGTGCGAATATAAACTAACTGAAAGAATTCATCTTCTCCTCCTCCAGAACTAAGTCAAGTGTTACAACAGCATCGCACCATAGAGTTTGGGGCTCTGTGGTCTTATTCCCACTCTACCCCTTCCTCTGCATGCAAAACCTTGTTGACATTGCCACAAAATGCTTGATTTCATTTTAACAATGAACGTGTCCTCTGGAGTTGAGGTTAAACATTTAAGAATCTTTACTCACAAAAACCAAAAAGCCTTACACTGAAAGCCTTCACCAAAATACAGTTTGTAGGAATTTTTTTCCAACAATCCCAGTATATTCTACATATGGGATCTTACTAAGAATTGAACAGGATTTATATACATCCTACCTTGGGGTATTTAATTTGTATTATAATTTTTACTACGTATGTATTCTGAACTGTTGTTGAGTACATTTCCACTCTAGGGAGAGCGGGGGAATAAAGGCCTTTGTTTTGTAGTACCATGACTTTCTCTACTTGAACTTGAACTTGTGTGGAGTTGTCATCTTCCAGGCTCGCAGGATGTGATCTGAAGACCATGTTCTTTATAACATGGGCTGTTTGAATTTCCTATTCTCTCATTGCCATCCGCCATAGATGTCATTTAACCTGATGACACGTATTTCAGTATTTCCATGTGACACAGGTCTCTCTTTCAGTCTTTTTGAAAATTTAAAAGGAAATACTAATAGAGTTACTTTAAGAAGAGGAGACATGAAATGAAACTGTGGAGTGGTTTTATAAACATTACTAAGTAGGTCTACACGAGAGAAGATTGGCAGGTGTGTGGATGATACATAATATAGTAGCATGCTAAAGGCAACATGAACTCAGCTAATGTGAGAATTAGCTGTGCTAACTCGACTCTCATGAAAGCTCATGTCGTCTGGCTGGTATTATTTTTCCCACCTTGTCAGTGGTGGTAAAATTCTCAACTGCTTAGAGTGCGTTCAGATTTAACCCCGTATCACTGCCTCGAGCATAGTTGAAGGTACCAGAGTTGTCTGAACCCATCCATCCGAGCACAGCTCGTCCTCCCTCAGGCCCCTGTGGGAAGACACCCTACCCCCACGCCCACCCCCTTCCCGTGAGTGCTGACCATCGCTGGAGTTCACCGGGTGTGTCACACACTACTTTTACCACTGATCCATTTGCCAGGGTGTGATCTGACTTCACAATCACCTTTTACTTCCCTGAAAAGATCAAAAAGGTCAAAACCTGGAAGTTTGCTCTGAAAAGTTGAGATAAAACTAGTCTCCTGTTAGAACAGCACCTGACTCTGCAGTGAGGCCTAGGCCGTAGATTAAAACTGCTCCTCAGCTGTCACCAGATGAGTGCTCCAGATGTCATAGCCGCTCACACTCAATCGGGACAGCTAGCTCTCTAGACTATTAATTTAACTGTTCCTTTCTCAGTACTGGAGCAGTTTGAACCTCAATTCAGCAGTTATAATTCAAATATATTCGTTTTCATATAAAGACAAAATGTTCTTTATTCTTGAATGAAAGATCTTTTCCAACCTGTGTTTTCAAATGATGCCTGAATCTATAAGAGACTTGTACTTAAAACTTCCCTCAAGGCGGCAAAACACTTACCTAAGTCTAAGTTTCCATACATGCAGGTGATATATTCCTTCTACATGCCCACCGGAGTCCCTTCCATTTTCTCCCTTCTCTTTAGATTTCTCTCCATTGGAGTCTCCCTCTGATGCTGTACCACCTTGCCAAAGAGCTACACAGCTACCCCACTTCTCAGCCACAAACAGAAAGTCAGTCTGAGCTTTTGTCTGTCCCAGGTCTGACCTCATCCTCTGTGGTCATTACCTTTGTGTTGACCTTTGACTGTTCATGTGAGCTGCTGCTTCTCGTTCACACCAGTGTTTCCATTTCCATTCTCAGTGACCTCTTCCAAACCCAACCCATGGTTCCACTACTTTGATGGCAGAGACTTGTGACCTACTGTCTAGATCTTGTTTGACCCATTGCAACATAACTCTGGCCCTGGGTCCTTTCCAGAATAAAGCCCCAGCAAGGTACTCTAAGGCTCTCTGTCACTAGTAGCTTCTTTTTTAGATTGTAAGAGAAGATTTATACTTCTTGTTTGTGTGTATGTACCTGAGTTAGTTTATGTGCACCAGGTGTTTGTAGAAGCATGTAGAGTTGACAGAAGGGAATCAGTCCCCCTTAAAGGCAGTATAGATATTTGTGAGCTAACACACAGTGACTCAAACCTGGGTCCTCTGCAGCAGCAGTAAACACTCCTAACCACTGAGCCTTTTCTCCGACCCTACTAGGAGCTTCTTATCTCCTATCTTCTATGCCTTCCTTGCCTAATTATGTTTTTCCTTCATATTCTCCACATCTGAATGCATACCACTGCCTATTTCTGAAAGGGTCTGCTGACACAGTCTATGTTTCATCATTCAGAATGCAATCAGCCCCTCCTTCTGAAAGTTGCCCCATTTTCCTTACTCTTACCTCCTCCCAGGATTCTAGTTGTTCTTCTTGTCTTCCCCCAGTCTCTGTTTCCTGACCTCATGGACTGTGCCTCCTATGGAGGGCTGTGAACTCTCTGATACAGGACTTGCATTGGAAAGGTCCCTGCTGGATTCATGGAGAGATTGACATAGAGATACTCAGTGTGAATGGGAGCGATGGTTTCCAGGAGTGTGGCTCAGGACAGAGCATAATGTTTTTAAAAGGTCTGGTTCTTACTTGGCTATTCCTGATATGATATCTGAGACATACATTTCAATTTTACAACTTTTGTGATCCATGCATATACAAGAATTTCAAAGGCTTGTAATTCTATATTTAAATTTCAATGTCCATCTTTTCTATCCCCTTTATATATAAATTCGTGTAGAATGACTATAAGCTGTCTTTGTTCTCCTTTGCAGCTCTGTGATGGGCATTTAGGCTCCATACAATGGCAGGATGCTCCCTGCACTCCAAGAATTCTCAGCTTTAATGACTCATTAGAATCCTCTGGGGGCTTTGCAATGTGCTGATGCCCAGGTCCTACACATGTACATAACATTGCTTTGCTCAGGAATGTTCTAAATAAAGAATTTATGCAAATTGCTTCATTATAAAGTTATCCATCCCCATCCCTACTGAGCACCCCAGCTTGAGTGTCTCCTACATCTGCAGTTCACTCCTTTGCTGGCTGCCCTAGCACTTGTCCTAAATGTTAACACTTTCCTTACTTTTCCTGTCCCTGCCCCACAAGTACAACTGATCTGACATGATACTGTTCACACAGCAGTCTCAGTACCCTTTGGATCTCTTATTTTGCCATCACCCTACTCATTCTGATGATGTGACTCTTCCCTAGGGATCTTAATTGGTTTATTGAATGTTTTATTTATGACTACATTGTGAACAACTCAACATATGCCCTTAATAAATAGAGATGGCTTATTTTTTATTAGCTTCCTTAACTGACTATCATGGTGGTTTCTGTATTAAGCAATACTTGCCTCACAAGTCAGAATCACCAGCAGGCTTCCCTTGGTACATCTGATGTCAAAGACCACCCATTGTTAGCACATCTATTCTTGGGCTCATCTCCTTAGAAAAAGCACAGTGGCTATTGCTGATCCTTGCTTTATCAAAAATGAGGAACAGAGAAGATCTCTGTTCTAGAAAAGCCAATTGAAATTTCGTTATACACAATTGACTTAAACTTAGAAATATGTAGTTCTCTGAATTGGGCCTGACCCAGTCAAGGTTTCACCCCAAGATCTGGGACTGCAAGACCCCTTCACATTGCAGTGGCTGAGGTATGATGGATAAAAGGTTAGTGAGTTCTAGGAGAGAGGAAAAAGGAGGCAGAAAGAGAGGAGAAATATTCACAGTGTTGCACATGCACATGATCGTAATATCCATATTTAAAAGTCTCACTAACATCTGAAGTGTGTGTATTTAATTTCAAATGTTATATGCATAGAATTGAATTGTTTGGTCAGATTGTACTAGCTTGTATTTCTACTGAGAAATCTATGGAATAGTATTATCAATGTATAAGAGTCTCCAAGACATTTGAATTATATATATTTAATTTGAGATGCCATACATATAGATATATATTTAACTGTTTGATGTTACCAAACCATTTGAGTTTCTACTAAAAATTCTGGGGAATCCTGTGTGTATGTGTGTGTGTGTGTGTGTGTGTGTGTGTGTGTGTGTGTGTGTGTGTTATACTGTTTTATAAATAATATCACTTCATTGACGTTCTAGAAGACTTGTAGAATGGAGTCTAGCAAAGCTATCTTTAAAGTCATGCTTTGCTACACACCAATTAGACAACTCTGAGTAAGTAGTTTGTCTTCTGACCACCAGTTTCATGCTAAATAAACATGACTGACAGAATTTCTGAGAGTATATTAAAGCAAACTTTCCATTTGACAAATCAGTTTCATGTTACTTTCGATGTTCACTACCTCATGAGGTTTACCTAGCTACATAAAATATTATAGTTAAAAGATAATTCTGTTTGGTCAACTCATTACCTTTTATACTTAAAATATTTTCATCATTGTCCAAAGAAACCTTAACTTTCGTTCATTGAAAATCTACAATAAATTAATAGGCTGGAGGTAAAGAGCCTGCCTCATACAAAATAGATGTAGCGGGACACTCAGAATATGGGGGCAGTGGGATCAGGGCCATCTTCAGATCACACTGAGTCTTAACACAAGTTAGACATGTGAGGCACTGTAATAATAATAATAACAACAACAGCAGCAGCTGTGTTGCCAACAAAATCTGAGTCCTGGCTACTGTCGTGAGTAAGTGCCTAGGCTTCTGGGAAGCAGATCATTAAGGGAACAACTCTATGCTCTGCTAATGGAAAGTGTATCATTCAGGAGTGATGGCTGTTCCTTGGGGTGAGTCTCTTAAATAGACTACACACTGCACAGTCTTCTATGAGAGCACAGCAAACAGCATAATGGACTGCTCCATCATAAAACCCACATTAGTAAGATCCGAAGCTGCTTTGCATGGTAGCAGTGCCCTGTGCCCAGAGTTTGAACCTCCTGTGTACAACATCATAATTTGCCTTCTCTAGGCTTAGCTTTCTCTTCTCTAAAATGGAACAAAAAAGCAGTACCTACCCCATAGGGTAATTGTAGAGATGAGATGAGAGGCGTCTGTTGAAGAGAGGAGCATGGGGCTTGGAAGGCAATGAAGGCTCCATAAGGATTCCTTGTTATAGTAATTAGTATTGTAAATTCTGTCAATAAACATTTATTGCCATAATTAATTATCTTGAAAAGAATATTAGCATTGAGATGATCTCATTGTTATTAAAAGAAGCATGTGACTGAAAACTCAGAAAAATCACCAGGGTCTTTATAGTAGACTTTAAAAATCCAGCCATCTGGAAATCTAATGAAGAAAAATGAAAATATTGTTCTGGTTCTCTGTGAGCCAATCAAAAATTCCTGGTGCTTTTGAAAGCAAGACAGTTGAGAGTAGCACTGTGACTCTCCAGGGTCCCACGGTTGGGAAAGCCTGTGGTTGGCAGGACCAAAGTCTGACTGATGTGAGTTCAGGATGAACTCTCAGAGTTCCTGACCCTTGGCATTGTGCTGCCATGTATGAAGGCCCATTAATATATTGTACCTAGTAGGTGTGGTCCAGCTATCCACTTAGAAGACAGTTCATGTTCTAGGTTAGCAAAAATAAATACACAAAGGCACAGTGGCAGGGAAGTAAGTTATAATAAGAATTCTAGGCATAATCCAAACTATGATTACCTAGTTTTATATGGTGACCTGTTGATGGCGGGTGGCTTATTAAACATAATAAAAATAAAGGGGTGTGTATTTGAAGTCACTCCACCTTGGCCCTGATGTGTTAGGGGGTCAGTGTGATACAGCCCCATCACTTTTCTTGTTTTGTGATGTATGTGTAGAGACAGAGGCCCACAGGTAGCTGACTTCGTAATGATAAGTCAATACCTTAAATTCAGATTAACTGACACCATGTCTGGTGTGGTGACTACCATACTACACGGTGTTTGGGTTTTGTAGGTCATTCTCTCTGCCCCCCAACCCCCACTGTTATTAATTTCTGTTTTTAGATCTTGGGGCTTTCCAATATTTGTGTTCTAAAGAGCAGCTTGATTTTTACTCTGGAGTTCATAACTCTGGTACAGCCCACCTTTTAGTGATCAAGATTGAACTTTTTAACAAGGCCTTTGATTTCACTCAACTAAATGTGAATTTCTCACTTCCTTGGCTTTGATGGGAGGCCAGCCATCCTCTCTCAGAAGTTATAGTGGCCAGAATAGTGCACAGCTGCACTTGTGTTCTAGCTCCTTAAACGAGAGTTGCCCAACTGACTATGGAGCTTAAGAAAAAGTGGACACAATAAAAACTATCTAGGGGCTAGAGAAGTAAGTCCATCCTGCACAAGGACCTGAGTCTGGATTGTCAGAGCCCATGTAAAAAACCAGGTGTAACAGTAAAGATATGTGACCCCCAACTCAAGAGGGGAAAGGAGCAAGAGAATCCCGGGGCTTACTGGCCAGCCAGTCTAGCTGAAACATCAGGTGTATGTTAAGTGCTCTTTATCCATATGTAATGTCTAAGTATAAAAACCAATAACAGTATTTCCCTACTATCATTCCTCAGCAAATAAGTATCAATTCAGCATAACTTCTGATTGTATTATGTTACAGTGTTTGATTTCCTATCATTCAGTTCAGCATCACTCAACCAAGATTTAATTCTTTATGCCAAAATAAATAAAAACATTTTCCTTGTTATTATGCAAATGTGTTTTCAGCTTTAAAAGTATAATCATATGTATACCAAAAATAGTCTTAAAATAAATATTTTTATGATTTATCATCAATAAGTATCATATTAGTTTACCTGGCTTCTGTACTTATATACCTGGAGTCATGTGACCATTGCTTATGGAAAAATGTGGCAGGTGGAACAAATGTAAGAAACCTTGCTACAGAGCTGCATGGTCTTGGGTCAGGGACAGTGGTGGTAACCTGCCTCTCTTTCCTACTGGCAGAAAACCCAGAGTTGACTGGACTAGTTAGTAGTCCCTGCCTCCTGACAGCCTCTCCACTGCCCGCACGGAAGGCCCATGGAGGGCTCCTTTTATGCAGTATCATTGTCTATCCATAGGGAAGACTGAAAGAAGGAATAGACCACTTCCTTTTGAAAAGACTGTGACTTTGTCAGAGAAGATTTCAATATATTTACTCATGTATTACCTGTTTGTTTGTTTTTTCATTCTTAGCATAAACATTGCCATGTTTTGGAAATCCCAATTGTGTGTGGTAATAACTTCCTGTCAGGTGGTTTGCCTTAGCTCCTAAATTATATGCTGTATTGTACCGCTGTGATCTTTCGATGGGGCTGCTTGGTCTTCTCATCATTTGCATACGCCCACTGTTCTTTCCTTTCTTGCCATGTGTCTTCCTTACCTGTGAGATTTCTGAAATACAAAAAATCAAACAAGTCTCCAAAAAGAAGCCAGATGCACTAGATGCTAACCGTGCAAGTTTTGGTAGCCAGGAAACAAAGACTTGTTCTCTGGAATGACCAATACTGGAAAAATCGTGGTCAGAAACTAGAGGATGTTGTTGGTTGTGCTAGAGCATTTAATTGTGTTGCATGGTTTGGAGTTGCTTCAAAGGGAGAGCTGTCTGAAGTAGCGGGAAGTCTTCCTTCAGAAACATTTATACGACTTTCTGCTCTTAAGCAATAGGTATTTCAGTACTCCAAAATAATAAATGCTGTGATATTTTTATAAATTAAAAAAATATTCTATATATGTATGTGCATTTATGTTTGAGGTCACATGCACATGAGTTCAGGTGCTCTTGGAAGCCAAAAAAAGGCATTGGATTCCCTTGAATTGTAGCAATAGGAGATCAGCCTGGCTGCTGGGAATGGAACTTGGCTTCTTTGCATGAGCAGCAAGCCTCCTGTGACTGCTAAGCCATTTTGCCAGCCCCATGTTGTGATCATTTGAATGAATAGGCAGCATATCTTTACTAAGATATCAAAAGACATAAAATGAAAATGTGTAGCCACAGAAAAATGTGAAACCCAGTTGATAATTAAAACAACATAAATTAAATAGCTATAAATCATTGTTCTTTTTGTAATGTTTAAAATGGATTTTTGAGTTGACACTACAATATAGGATGAGAATATTAATTTCAGAAGGAGCCTTAAAATTCATATGAGCAGGGGTTGGGGATTTGGCTCAGTGGTAGAGCGTTTGCCTAGGAAGCGCAAGGTCCTGGGTTCGGTCCCCAGCCCCGAAAAAAAAAAAAAAATTCATATGAGCAGAATCATTCAGCTTCTGAGAAATCTACCCTAAAGAAATAATCTTCAAGACAAAAATATACCATTCTGCTGTATTATTAGGAGAGGAGGAGGGAGGGAGGCAGAAAAACCGTACATGTTTGCCTTTAAGGAAACTACGCATACCACCTCTGGGTCATTGGCTAAGATCGCCTCCAGGGATCAGTTCCGTGTGCGTGCCCAGTAACCTAAGCAAGGACACCTGAGCGTGTGTACTCGGACTCCACACCAGTGCTCACATGAAGAAGCTCCCGCAAGAGAAGACGGCCCCTGTAATAAAGATGGAAAACGTCTTCACATGAGTTATAAATTCCTCCCTCTTTCAAAACTACAGAATGAAATAGAAGGGGGTACCATTGTTTTTAACTCTCCCTCCAAGTGTAGATGCTTACAGTATAATTTTTATCCTACAGGGAACATATCTTTACATAACACATTAAAGCTCTCACTTTTTTAACCTTTGTGCTCGTGACTTTTAAAACACCATTTAAGTATCTCAACATTTTTGCCACAAAACTCGTCTGCAGAAGTTGTATTTGTTTAAACTTCTCTTTACTTGTGCACGTCTCTCTCCCTGAAACTAGAATTCCAGTGGCTATTACAAGGCAGTTCCTGTATATTTATTTTCATTTTTTGTGAGGTCCGACGGTGCATAGGGATCCTTCAACATTTTCTTAGTACACATGATCCATTTACGAAGACAAGGCACCTTGTGTTCCTATAGCTGGCTTTATGTAAAGCTATTAAAGGGACAGGAAATGCCCTTCGGCCCCTCTCTCCCTACAGCTGCCCCAGAAATAGTCATTAGTATTAAACACAGTCGTCTCAAACTGTTTCCCATAGATCCCTGGAAAAAGACTGCAAAATAACACTGAAGCATTTGCAATTAGTTATAATAAAGCCCTTCCAAAAAGAAGTGAGCCGCCGGGCACTGTCAGACGGGCATCGGCAGCTGCTTTGTTTCTGTGTGGCACTGCCCATCCTAAATCAGATGGGAGATGGGTGCTGTTTGACAGAATCTGTCATCAGCATTAGCATTATTAAAATAATTTAAAAGCTGCTGCTTCCTTTTCTAAGCTTAAGGGTGGGCTGTTGGTTTGTCCAGGCCTCCCTAGCTCTGGTTCTAAGGACTCCAGCCTCAGTGTTCCCGCCCCAGGTTTTCTATCCAGCCAGGCCTCAGCCACCAGTTTTTATCCCAGTGGGACAGTGCAGCTATGTTCCTGGCGTTTTCTGCCTATTACCAGTTAGGGTCTGTGAACAGAATCTCCATTTGTGAGAACCTCATTGTGGATAGCACGCAGTGGTCTTTTCATTTTGATTGATGCCTCTGGTTCTGCACCATCTGGCTTCTGATAGGCTGCATTAATCATATCCCGTACTAAGGAAGTATAGACATGTCTGCCTAATATGTACCCATACATAACGTAACATTAGTTATTCATTCAGCTTGCAAGGCAGAGTCATAATACACGCAAGGTCTTTATATAGTAAAGCATAAATATTAATATGAGACCCACTAATGCTGTTTTTACTTGTACCAACCTCCCCCTCACACAGTTGTTTATGAAGATTGAGGAATTAAGAAAAAGACCATGTCCACAGTTCGCATGGCACGCCATGTTCTGCTGGCCCCTCATGCGGATTTAGAGTCATGTATTTCCATCACCCCATAACCATGTCTTCTCTAGTTGCCTCTTGAAATACAGGCTAAATGCAAGTGGCAAGCCGGTAGCTTTTCTGTCATGTGAACTCGGTGCTCCAAATGTCAGCATCCGTTCACAGGGGTCGCTGGGAGCAGCTGTGACCCTGTTTTTTTGTGCTGCCTCTGGCTGGCCCACTCTTGACAAGCCCCGCCCCCTGCTGTGTAATAATGTTAAGAAAGGAGCAGGACCAGGAAAAGCAGGATAGGAATTCACAAACCAAATAGACCAGACTCAAAATTTAGGGCCTCCATCCTTATCAGTAGTTCAAATTTGGTTTAGAAATTTGCCGGGCCTTTTCCAGGAGGAGAGATTTAGTGAGCATAAATCACGCTCCCTTCAGTATGGAGAGGAGGGAGGGAGGGGCTTCAGTTCCTCTGGGAAGTTACCTCGCTCAGCTGTGTGAGAGCATATTTTTTTGTAGTAGCAAATTAAAACCATAACTTCAAAAAAACACATTTTATGTTTTATTAATTGTGTTTTGTCATAACAATACCATATTCCTATGTGGTTACATCTTCTTATATGTGTGCCAAACCCAAAGTGTGTGTTTTAATGAATTATACCATTGAAGTGTGAGCGAAGATTAATGCTCGTATGCCGCCAAATGCAAAATACAGCACACAGTGTAATAGTGATCAATCATGGAGTAAAGCCTGGGAAAGAAGGCACACACTCCGGGTCTGCGCTGAGAAATAAGCGCACTGCAGCTTCCGTTTGAAATGTAATTTCGTGAGGTTTAATTAGTTGCCTAAGCACCAGGAGCAATGGCCGTAGAATGTATGTCCGACATTACCCGCTCAGAAACTGTCATCTTAAGACTTGTCAGACTGAAATGGCACATGGAGAGCTGGGAAAAATCATTCTGGGGGATAAAATCCATCATTTAACACCCGGTTCATCTGTTTCTTATTTCAAAATTCATTTTTATGTTTCTTTCAATAATGTAGAATTCATTATGCTTAATTCACTTTATTAATTGATTTCTCAGTGCACTCACAGTCACCAACACTGCATAGACAAATGAGAAAGCAGAACCTCCAGAATCAGGCTCCGGCTGTGGCGACGCTCGTGTAGCCCAGAATGCAGGCAGAGTGCTGACTTTGCCAGACAGCACAGGGTGCTTTCTTGGCTGTGCCTCGCCTTGGATGATCTAAAAATAGCTGTCAACTAGCTAGGCTGTTTCCAGGTTAACCCCATTTTAAGAGATTTAACATCTTAGTGTGCTTTTTTTGTTACAAAATAATAAAGGAAAACCTCACTGACCTCAAGCCTGAAAAGGGAGGTCATTTCTACTCCATAGTCTGTAAGATGGCATTCAGTAAAGCTCTGTGTCACCGCTTGTAAAGGTGCACTCTGATTTACAGTCCTGCACTGTACCTATCACACATGTAAGTACCCACCCTGGAATCCAGTCTCCGCCTATGCTCCAGTCACTGTGAATGGTGAATATGAGTGCTTCCTGCCGCCTGAATTCCCCTTCTTGCATGAGTTCCCTGGAGGGTTTCTGGCTCAAGCTAAAAACTATCCTTAACCTAACAGGGGCCGAGCACTGGTGAACGGCAGCACGATGTCATTTCTTTCTTTGAGCAAGATGTAAGCTGTTCGACTGTGCTTCTGGAAATTAGGGGCACTCATTGTGAAGGCCAGGCAGGTTTGAGAGAGTTCTTTTAAAATCTTATCAGCTCGGGAAAGCAGGGCAGGCAACTTCTAAGAGGTCAGAGCTTTTCTGCTTCAGGGCAGGGCTTGGACAAACATGTCAGAAAGCAGAGGTCTTTCTTCCTCCACAGTCCTTTGATTTTAATTGAATATGCACCAACTTTGTAAATAACCCATCTATAATTTATACATACCAAACACATGTGACTTGTGTTTGTAACTTTGCTTGTGTATGACACGTGTATAGGTGTGCACACCCTTGTAGAGACCAAAGATGAGCTACGATGTCACTCTTCTAGCCCTGTCTATTTTCTTTTCTGAGGTAGGATGTCTCATTAGCCTGAACTCATCATTTGGGCTCTGTATGCTGGCCAGCTAGCCGCAGGGGTCCTCCTGTCTACCTCTCCAGCCCTCTACTTACAGATGTGTGCCACGGTGCTTGGTGTTTTACTTGGATTCCAGTGATTGGACTGACGTCATGCATATACGGCAAGCACTTAACCCACTGGGCTCTCTACCTGGACCTTCTTTGTAACTACTTTTTCAAATATGTTTTAATTAAAATATAATTACATCATTTTCTCCATTCCTTTCTTCCTTCCAGCCCTTCTCACATATCCCCTCTTCCTTTCTCTCAAACTCATAGCTCTTTCTTTAATTTTTATTACAGAGACAAATGTATTCCTAAGTATAGAAATGCAAACTGCTCATTCTGTGTAATTTTACTTGTATGTATGTGCTTTCGGGGCTAACCACTTGGTATTGGATCTATTTTGCTACAGTTTTGCTTTATCCACAACATAGGAATACGCTTTTCCTCGTTGTCTTATTTTGTAGTTTTTAATGTCGCCGTCTTGTCGAGAAGCAGCCAGACATATGTGTAGCTCTCCAAATCAGAGAACAGCACTTCCATTACGGGCTATGCGTTCTGTTCCCATGGCCATTAGCTGAAGTCAGGTGTCCTCTGACGACTTGTGATTAGTGTCACAGGGTAGATCAGTGTCAGCGTGTGGACAGTCTGTCTTTGTGAGTGGGACTCAGTGGTCATTCTGTGACACACTACAAGCTCACAGTCATTACTTCTCCTACTGCATGTGAGGCTCTGGACATAGAAACAGTGAGGCTCTGTGTGCCCTTGTCCTCACACACTGTCAGTGTGTTGTGGGATGGAGTAAACAGCTCTGTAAACTCCACTATTCATACACAACACCAGGAGCACCACTCTTGTTAGCTGCCAGTAGTATTAATAACAATGTTTACATGAGTTTTGAAGGAATCACATTGTGATAGCTTAGCCAACGGCTCTTGGAACTTTGAAAGCATGAAGAATTCACATGCAATTTTGATCCTAAAAAGTGTTGTGAGAACTATGACTCATTGCTTGGACCAAAGAAATGTATTCTTCTTCTTCCTTTAAGACCTCAGGGGGTGGCTTTTGCCACCATCTCCCCGAATGTAGAGAATGGTCATACTGAAGAATTACTCATTAGCCACCTGTCCGATGCTGCAATAAATTATTTTCACCTTGTCTACAAGCCTCCATGGTTATTGGTGGCCCACACCAATGGTCACCATTGTCATTCCCAAACCCTATCTCTTACTAATATTGGCCTACATCCTCCAGAATATAGCCCTGAAAAAAAGCAGACGTTATGAGTGGAAGGGGACAGTAATACAACAGCATTCAGTCAGCATGTGCAGGAGCTGCAGGCCACCAGAACTCAGCTGACGTATAACGCGTCGTGATAGCATTCTTTGCGTTCAGGAAGTCTTTGTTGTATACTGACCTACTGTATTACAATTACTTGGTTCCAAGTAGAAGATACTGCTTTTAGGGGAAAAAGCCATTTATTTGTAATCATATATTACTAATTATGAGTATTTCAGTTATTGACGATTTGTTCCTGACCCTCACTGCCAAAGACAGATTTGTCACGTAAATGAAGGAAGCTACTCTTACTGTCTTCACAGTCTATTCAAGCTCTCAGAAGAGAGTTAAGCTTTCAGCAGGAGAAGCCACAAACCAGAAGGCTAAAGCCATCTTTTGTGTAGATAACATAGTTAGATACTTGTCTTTTGAGAGAGCTTTCTTTGGAGTTTTTTTTAAAAACACTTTGAGAAAGTAATTTTTTCATAAAGCAATAATTTCATTAGAATTATTGGTTAAAGAGCCTATGTGTGGTATAAATTGAGTGTGATTGCTCTTTGAATTCATGGGATCAGATGGCAGAGATACAAACTAATAAAAGGGAGTGCCCCTAATACAGTTAATATAAGTAAACAGGAGAAGAAGTTGCCCATCAAAGCGGCCGTGCAGCCATGATTTCCGTAGGAGTGACATAAAGCTGTTCACCTTCTCATTGCAAGCCCTGGCGTCCATAGCTGAGACCTCTCTGTACAGCTCACAGGCTCCTGTGCTACATCCTCGCCTTGCTTCTCTTGCTCAGTTTTAGTCTTGCTGTTTTGCTAGCTTCCTAGTCTTTCTTCTTCTGTCCTCTCCCTTCCCTTGCTCTCCCTTCTCTTCTCCTCCTGTCCCTTTTGTCATTCATTCCTTCTTTTTATCTTCCTTTCTCCCCCCTTCTTTTTTCTTTGTGTGGTCCTGGGGCAGAACTCAGGACCTTGTACGTGTTGGGAAAGCACTCTGACAAGGGCTCTGTTTGTCTGTTTCTTCCTTCACAGTAAACAGTAACTGACTTCTGTATGAATGACTAAAGTCTCACTTCTATTTCAAGTGGACGTGTGAGTAGATGGTTTATTGGCATCTGCATTTTGTCATGCAAAAGTCAGTGACTTGGCCATAATATTCTTCATTTTCCCTCTCCCCCTAGTCTCCTCCTCCTCTTCCTCCCAACTCCTCTCCCTCCACCTCTCCCTTTCCCTTCCCCCTTTCTCGCAAAACATTCTGTTGTCATTTCATTCACAGATAACCACAACCCAAAGTGTTTAAAGTCTCTAACATTTAACACACATGATTTCATTTCTAATATTTTTGTAATCCAGATTTGCTAAAACCCCAGGCAGCATCTATAGATTGGAAAAAGCACGTACTTCCGTCCAGCGTGCTCTGGCCCACAAATACACACTCTCACCGACTACTTAGGGAAACTTTGGGCACGTTTGCTAATCCTTTTGACCCACACATTTGTCGTCCAGGAAAGAGGGAGAATACTATCTTCTTTTTGTAGCAAATGAAGCTGCAAAGAGCTGATTTGTGGAAATAGTTCGGAAAATCTCCTGTCCATTTCCTTTCCCTTCCTGCTAAGTAATGTCTATGTAATGTATCCAGTCTACACATGGAAACGCTGAAGTATTAAATATAAGAATACATTTTATGTCTTACTGCTTCTTACATCTTTCCAGTCATCAGCTGAGCTGATCCTACAAAGACATATCTGAAGTCACAGTCGCTTCAGGGCAATGTGTGTCCCTTCACTGCTGCATATTCTTTTCCATGCTGAGGACCTCAGCTATCTCCTCTCATTCCTAGTCACCCACAAACACACTTGCTTCCAGGACACTACAGTGATCTTAGCCACTTCCGGTATAAATTATTAAGGAACATCTGCAGGAGACTCCTGGTTCTGTTCAATTTGAAAACAGAAAGGTATTTAAGCTGACATCCAAAGTACCAGTCGGTGGTGCTCAGTGATAGCAAACCTTCCTGTTTCGTAGCAGACTTTCTGCAATGCATCCTCTGCTATGTCTGAAAAATTATCCATTTTAAATTGCACCCCCATAGACGTCCCTTTTTATGTCTTGTGACCTGATCGAGGAGATCACTGGAAACTGCTTTCTTCAGACAGAAGCCCATCACAACCAGAGAGCCTGGTGTCAGTGACTGGGGAGGTTGGGGGTCACCAGAGAAAAGGCAGGCAGCACTGAACGTAGGATGGCATCTGCTGGATGCCATTACTTGAGATCCTCAATATGCCCCAACAAAAATCTGGTAAAACTGAAGAAGGAAGCCAGCTCCCACCTCAGCATAACTCTCACGATGCCTTTCTAAGGCATCTGTGCTGGTAGAAAGTGTAGGACACAACAACAAATCTCATTCATTATAAAGATACCCACTACAGGCACGGGTGTAACTTTCCCCTCAGGTAAATCGAGATGGCGTTTTCCCCACAGTCTCTAATAAGGGAAAGACCAGGCTTGCTGGCATCATAGCTTTCTGCTGACTGTGTTTCGGTGTTGCCTTCTTCTGATAGGAGAGTTAAGCCAAATGTGAAAGTTTAAGGGGAGGAACAGAGAAGAATCCACTTACTGGCTAAATGAATAATACTGGCATCTGAATAATACTGTCAAATGCTGGGTTATATATGGCCTTGTGTTTTTACTTAATTATACCTTAGCTGCTAGAATATAAATTTCTCCAGATTAAAGACCGTGTCTTCTGCTCTCAAGTACCCCTTAAGGAACACAGAAAAGGAGTCGATGTTTAAGTTTGTAAGTAAATGCTTGTTGAGTGGAATTGACTTTATGGTCATGTTACATATAAATCACTTATACTAAGACCATACAGAATCACCAAGAGGAGTTGGATGTAGTTCGGTGGACACACTGTGGTCCTGTGCCTCCACCCACCCCTTAGACATTCCTTAGGATAATGCTTTCATTCAGACAAGCCGTGCCCTTCTCCCTGACCAGTTCATCTCCATGCATTAGGATTTTACCAGGGCTAATCTCACTCTCTCCATTGGGTATACAGGAGGAGGAAGGGGCACATCATTTGTAATGATGCCACTGGCATTTGGTACCCAGGGACCAAGGATGCAGAACACCCTGGATGTTGCCATCTGTCACAGAAACAATCATAGCCCCTAGCACCTGTTAATAACAAGCTGGACTTCTTAGCATTTGTACTCAGAATTGCACTCGCGTCTTATTCTCCCCCCACACCTTCACTCTGTGTAAGGTTTGCTGAATTGCTTCATCCTCATCAAACCACTGTGTGTTCTCACACATCTCTGGATATTCCGTCCTCCCACCTCCTCTCTCCTCCAGCGAGGGCTTTAAAGCCTTGTGGACTCAGCTCAGCCATAAGCTTCTCAGTGCAGCCTTTGCTTCATCCCGAATGGGGCAGGCGGCTCTTTGACATTCTAAGCCCTCAGTTGGTTGTGACCTTTTGTTTCTCCCACTTGATTAAAAGTGAGTCTCAACAGTTCATTCACTGCCTATCATCTTCCTGGTTACTTGATAAATAAGCTTTTATTAAATGAATCCGTTGGTGACATTGTCAGGTAGGAAGCAGTTTATCTAGACAACATTTAATGTCATCTCATCCTGACGAGGAAGAACCCAATACTGAGTATTCCAGGGTGGCAGCAACCCTGGCAGTACAAGTAGGGACCTTTCCTGTTGGTGCTAGAGAATAGATAAAGAAAAGCCAACCCTTTGTCCTGGGGCTAGCGGAGGCCTCAAGACCAGGGCAGAATCCATCAAAGTGGGAAGGGGGACAGCAGAAACTAATCTCTGATCCTTAGAACTAGCCTGGCCACAAAAGAATGACCCGAAAGTCAGAATGTAGAGTAAGTATTTAGGAGTTTGGGGATAAGTTCATGCTTTTAAATCTACCACAAACAAGAGGGCCTGCCTTTAATCCCATTTTCTGACCATTCCTTTTCATCGTGTTGTATAAATAAATTGGTTCCTCGTGGATCTGAACTTTTTTCAAAGAAGGAAGATCTTGCCATTGGTGGCCGTTTGACTGAAGATTCCTACTAGGTGCTAAGAAAGCAGACCGTGCCTTTTAAGTCCTTCTTCCCTTCCCATCAGCCACTGTTGTGACCAGGATGAACACAGCGGGAGTTGGGCCTCTCTGAACACCTAGAGCAATAGGGAAGACAGAAGTACCTCACCAGTGCACCCAGGACCCCTGGGCTCCTCGTGAGAGACAGGTGCTCTACGAGGAGAACCCGGCTGCTGTGTAAGGAGCCAGGGCTCCACACCAGCCTCTGTACCCACTGCTCAGCCGTCACCGTCCTTCTGGGGAGCCACCTGCAGATGAGCTGCTGAGCACTGAATAAAGCCACTGAAGTCAGACACTGTGACCCCCGAACCTGTGGACAGGAGAGAAGCAGACATGAGGCTGTGGCCGACAGGCCTAGGTCAAGGGTGTGTCCTGGCCGGGTTAGAGGTGGAATAAGTGCTGTTCCTTTCACTATAGAACCACAAGATATTGTGAAATGGCCTTGCAGGCTTTGTTGTTTGTTGTGGTTTGGTTTTGAGTTCGTGTGTGTGTGTGTGTGTGTGTGTGTGTGTGTGTGTGTGTGTGTGTGTTTTTTTTGGTTTGGTTTGGTTGTTGTTTGTTTTTTATTTTTTGGGTTTTTTTGTTTTTGGTGACTCAGTGATACAGATGTCCAGTGTGGATATTGTAGATGACAGCATCATGTCACAATGCAAGATATCACACGACACCTAAGAGAAAGGGCACCACAACATATGCTACTATAACTCTAAAAAGTACTTATGAACTAGTCTGTGAGCAAAATAAAGCAAGGAAATTGCGTTCACTAGGTTCCTGGAAGATGGGAGATGCTGCTGCAGCCACGTGTTTACTGACGTGTATTCAGCAGTACAACCCGATAAGACGGCCAGTGTGGAGCAGAGCTGGCCAATAAACTCACAGCTCACTACAGGCGTTCTGACTAGGGCAGAAGAGGAAGAAAAGTCGTTCCAGACAGCGTGTCTGCTTTGTTTGGAAGAGAAGCATAAATACCTCATTTGCCTTGTAACAGAGTGGAATGTGTAATCCGCCAGCGTGTAGCCATATCATCGTGTCATCTGGCCCAGAGTAAGGGACAGACTAATCTACTCACCCTGGTCCTCACTCATCCAAATACATATTCCATGTAGTCACAGTTCATTTCTTAGAAGTTAAAACACAATTTTTGCCTGAAGAAGAAATCTAAGAGCATCCAATAAGGAGGAGCTTACTACATCCTGAATAAAGGCGGGGCCACTGTAATAAATTTCCAAGTGTATTTTCCTCTCAGCCTTTCTCCGGCTTGTTGGGGTTTGGGGCAAAGTTGGGGGATCTTTTCAAGTGGTGTCTCATCAAAACAAGCATGTCGGTGACGATAAATGTGTCTTTTGAGTGTGAGGTGGACCATGGAGCTCTTACTGTTGGCATTTTCTCACCCAGGTTCTGCATATTTGCCTCTTGAAGAAAAGTGAGGGTTTGAAGACCCACAGCAACAGCCTAGGCTTTGTGTCTGAATAGCAGCTGGCCTGATAACATGTAAACCAGAGGCCAGCATTTGGGATCTAAACTTGTCACTAAAGTGCTGAGCTGCTTTGAGCAGGACTTGTTTCTGTTTCCAGGTGCATTTGTGCTACACAAAAGCAAATGCATGAAGTAACCCACGCTGCTCTCATACAGAGTGTGCAGCCACGGGATGATTGTCTGATGCTGTTTTCTTTCCGTATTAAGTCAACCTGAGAAACTGGTGATTATACCAAACACTATTGCTTAATGCCATGATTCTCCAGTCCTCTGTCACGAGAGACCCAACTTGGGAGGTTAATTGTGCATGTTTCTGCTTTCTGTTGAAAGGCCAGTGACAGCCTGTCTGGGCAACTCAAGACATACAACAGTCCATGTCAAGTGCCCAACTGCCTGTGTTGTGGCCTGACGTGGGCTGGGCGAAGAGAGAGAGAGTCTAACACCAGTAGTTTTATCAAGCCAGACATGGCAGCAGGAATCTGTAATCCATGTTGGAAAGGCAAGCAAGTAGGTCCCCACGTTTGCTAGCCAGCCAGCCTAGACTGTTTGGAAAGTTCCAGGCCAGTGAAAAAAATTAACTTTAAAAAAAAAAAAAAAAAAAAAAAAAGATACTCTAAGGAAGGATACCTGAAGTTGACCTCTGACCTCCAAAGGCATACATGTAAACGGGCACATAGGCACATAGGCGTGCGCGCGCGCACACACACAGACACACAGAGGAACATACACATGCGACTTACACACAGAGATCACATTAATCACTCTAATTGGTGTAGTACTCTATAGGGATGAATCATCTCTTTATAAAATCTTGCACTCACAAACAGGTTTCTTTCTATCCTTTCTTCATTCTCCATTTTCTGATCTGTAAAGTGGGCATACAATTTCAAGCAGTGCTCTTAACCTCACAGAACTGCGAAGGGAAAATGACCCAGAGCTTTGAAATCATAAATTAGCAGGTGTTTCTGTCATCTTTTTTTTTTAATTATACTGTATTTCATTGGTTCCTTTCCCCCTCTAACCTCTCCCCTGTATCACCGCCCCCCATTCTTGTTTTTAAAGCAAGGGCCACGAGTTAAGTGACAGGCAGTGAGTGTGCATCCCACTAACAGATCACACCAGTCCTTACAACCCCAATGAGCTTCACTTGGTAACGTGCCTGCTGCGCAAGGACCTGAGTTCAGATCCCAGCTCCCCCTGCAGATGGTAGACACAGTGGTACACATCTGCAACCCTGCTGCTCCGAAGGGAGAGGGATGGAAAGGCTTGGATCCCAGGGTCTACTGGCCAACCAGTCTCCTCAGTCAGTGAGCTCTGTCCTCACTGAGAGATACTGCGTCAAACAAATAAAGTGGAGAGAGAGAGGAGCATCACCCTCCAGCCTCTAAACACAAGTGTGTATGTATAGCAAGTGTATGTGCCGCACATCATACCCATGTGTGCCACAGAATAAAACACTTAAATAAAAGTCAAGGAAACCAGACCAGGTGAGCCCAGTGGAAGGGTGGGTTGCGGAAGCATGGGGTAAGAGGATGCCAAACACCACTGATCCAAATCCCTCTGCTTGAAGTGCAGACCCCACTACCTGAAGTTCACACAAAGTGCCTTTACCCTCATCACCTGTCCATAGTCAGTTCTGTTTCCCCGGGCTTGAGCCCTAGGTGGTCATGTCACCTTAGGTGACCTGAGCCTCCAGGAGTCTAACGTCTTGCACATGCTCTCTGTGGGCTGCACAGTGAAGTAGGGGGAGCTCCGCAGCCTGCCTCAGCTCACAGCCTGCATTTCCAGGAAGCCGCTTCTTCCTCCTGACTGTTGAGAATGTGGGGACTTTCATCTTGGCTCCCAGTGACAGCAACCAGAAAGTCTATAAAAATTTTAGGCTATGCCACTAACATAAATATCCTTGTTTACTGAGCAGATCCTTCCTTATTTAGAGTAAACAACTTCACAGTGACTCTTCAACATCCCCAGCTCTGTAGCAACCATGAAAAGAGATTATTTTCCCTCGTTTGGAATTGTTTGCATAGTCCTAGAATACCAGAATTCTCTTTCAGTCCCCAATCAAACTTCGTCAACATGCAGCATGGTACACCTTAATATAAGAGGTAGTTGCTCCTTAACTCACGTCACCTCTAGTGGTTTGGTTGAAGGTTATAGTGATCCAAGCCCTCTACCCCTGAGCTATATCCCCAAACAGTTTACCAGGCAAGCCTCCCCCCCTTTTTTTAAGAAACAATATTTTGTTAACCTGACCAAAAAAATAGTGAGTCAGATTTGCAGTTTATGAATGAGAGACAGGGAAATCAAATAATATTAAATTTTGAATCATTGGAATCCCCACTGTATCAAGTCACAACACAGGCCAGAAGTTTCAATGTGAAATCCCTTAGCTGGTTTGTGGCTGACCCTATAGTTTGATTCCATTTGTTGCCAGTGAGAAGCCAAAGAGGTGTATTTCTGAAAGGTGGAGGGGACTGGGATGGGACGGTTTTTATCAAAAATAAATACGTGTGAAAACTGACTGGGTGGAGTACGAACTTCTCAGGCATAGCTGTCCAGCGTAGCTGTCCAGCATAGTAGCATTCTACTGTATCAATGCGTCTGACTGTGTGTCATACAAGTACCTAGTGAGAAAAAACTAATTAAATACTGCCTTGGGTGTCAGAGTGCAGTATCTGTCTGACCTCCAACATGTATTTCCTGGGTCTTGAGTTTTTTAACTGAAATTAAAAGAATAATATGATTACTGTGGCCATGAAGTGCCGATCTTCTCTAAAGATTATCGAAAGATGGGGCTGGGTGGAGAGGAGAGAAGAGAAGAGAGTATTAGGTAGAGTTCATCTTCCATATTCCACAGAGAATGTGTATATATGTGTAATTTCTCCCGCTGTCCTTTCCAGTCTAAACTGCCAACCACAGTCATGCTCAGCTCAGTAGAAAAACATATGCAATGCCGTTTGTAGGCCTTGCAGTGTCGTTTGCGTGGTAGACTGTCTTCTCTGATCATCGTTGGCCTGGTTACCCACCCAGGGCTCGTGTTGTCCTGTAGTTAAACTCTCCTGAGGAGAGTGCTTGCTTAGCACTCATAGAGCTCTCGCTTCCATCCCCGTCACCACATAGCCCAGGCATGGTGGCACACACCTGCAAACAGCCCTGAGGAGCCTGAGGCAGGGGGACCAGAAGGTCAGAGCCATCCTTGACTACATAGTGAAAACCAAGGCTAGCTTCAGCTACATGGGACTGTCCCCGAAAAGATAACCAGGCCTCCACGCTTTGCCCTGCCCCTTTCGTCTCAGTCCAGCCTCGGAGCTGCACGTTGGAAGCTGTGGGTACAGCGATCTCTCCGCAGCCATGTTTGCAGAAGCCATGAGCAAGGGTCTCTTCAGGAAAACACACACAGAGCGTGTATAGGAGACATACCCATCCATGTGAGTGCCGCAGAACCTGCAGTCTAGCAATGCAGCTTTGCTGTGTGGGTCATAAAACCCAGTGAGCACTAACCTAGGCTTTTTACACATTAGATCATTTGATTCCAGAGTTTCTTGACACAGAAAAAAAGGGAAACTTCCTTAACTGCAGAGAAACCCAACAGGAAGAAGCATAAGAAACTGGACTTGTGACTTTGTATATAACCTTTTTAAAGAAAACATATTTTTTTTAAAAGTTTGATCATCCACAAAGCAGCGACACTGCATAACGTTTTTACCAGCTTACCTAGCTGAGGAGCTTGGGAGACTGATAGGAGTGGTGTTAGACAGCCATGCTGGACTGTGTGGGAGAAGGCCAGGCTGTCACTCAGACGCTTAGATGTAGGAATGGTAAGAGTAGAACCGGCTGTCCTGGTACCAGCCCTCAAGAACCTGGGGAGAAAGCACAGCCCCTCCCCCTAGTCAGGGTGCCAACCAAGGCCACGCCTACCCTTTGCCATGTCAAAATCTGACTGACCCAAGAAGAAGCTAATTTTAGCTTTAATTTTTGCAAAGAATGATTGATAGTCACTTCTGTTTGGTGGACTGTAATCTGTGGAGGTAACATTAGGACTTTCTACTAAATAAACCGACATGAAGAAAGGGGGTGGGGGAGCTGTATAATCTTTTTGTAACAAGCTATAAGATGATGTACTTAGTCTTTAATAATTAAACAGAGACACTTTTATCCTCGTGATGTTGCAATCACATTGCTAATACAGTTTAGTGCTTATTTTTTAACTGATTCATTTTCTTGCTTATGACAATCTAGAAAGGTTTATTAAATCTAATGACTACTTAGGCTTAAGTAGGGGAAAAGCATGTTCTAATTACAGGGACGGATAAAAGCAAACTAATTAACCAAAAATGTGCATTTCCTTCCTCCCAGATGTCTGGTCAGCCATGTCGGAGAGGAACTTGAGTTACCTAGCTCCTGAGTTTTTAATCATGTTTTTAGATTGCATTTCTTACACCATCTGTAGCATTAACCTGACTGTAATTTCTGTCACAGTTGGAAGCTTTCGTTAATAAATGTTTTGTTTTGGAGGGGAATGGGAAAGCAGGCAGGAATCCGAGAAGGTTTATGAATGAATCAAAGAAACTATGCCTTACCTGAGGAGCCACAGAGTAAAACTCTGGACTTTTATGACTGAAAATTTGGCTTTCTTTCTCTGCCTCACTTTATAGCTACATTTGTTTGGGAAAATACAGCTTAATGCAAAAAAAAAAAATTGCAGCTGTAAGCAAAAGTAAATAAATAAATAAATAAATAAATAAATAAATAAATAAATAAATAAATAAATCTAATGGATGCTGCTAACCACCAGCTTTGCAAAAATCTTAATGACTGGAGATGGGTAAGGGGCCCAGTCAGTCAAGTCCTTGCCCCACAATCATGAGAACCTGTGTGTGAGCCCCATCATTCAGGTAGAAAGCCAAGTATATGTTTCTCTCCCAGTGCTGAGGAGACAAGACAGGAAGAGCCCTAGAACTCATTAGCCAGCCTGCCCTACCCAATCCGTAAGCCCAGGGCCCCCGTGAAGACCCTATCTCAAAAAGCATGGGGAATAGCTCCTGACTAAAAACACCTGAGGTTACCTTCTGGCCTCCACATGCACATACATGCATATACACCTGCTTCCATGTATACCTGCACACACATGCACATACATGCATATACACCTGCTTCCATGTCCACCTGCACACACATGCACATACATGCATATACACCTGCTTCCATGTCCACCTGCACACACATGCACATACATGCATATACACCTGCTTCCATGTGCCCTCGCACACACATGCACATACAAATCCACACATATACTCAGACTCACAAAGGACATCTAATTTTATTCATGTCAGGCAGACTATAGATACAAAAGAGTGCATGATTATTTTATAAAATACAGAAGCATTTATTTTTAATGCCTTATATATCCTGAATAAAACATAGAGTCAAAGTACTATTGAGCTGTAGGTAAATTTTTATTCTATTTTTATTATAAATCTCCTGTATCTGTTACTAGTAATCATTGCCACACACCTTTCGAAGAAACTGATAGCGTTTCAGAATTAAAGAAATGAAAATTTTAAAGAATGAAAAATGTTAAAGAATGATATATGGATTAAAAATCCCATGAAAGCAGATAATAAAAATGGGGGAAGGCAATCAAGACACACTGTGAGTCCCAGACTTACTGACAGGAAAGTAAATACAAATGCTTTTGTGTTTGAAACCTTTATCATTGATTGGTAGCTAAAAGTAGTAAACAGAGTAGAGGCCAAATATTCAACTGAGTCCTAGAATAGAAGTTTAGCATGCTGAAGCATGGGCACACTGGCATTAGGGAGACATCAGTAGGTATTGCATGTTTCCAGGTTCTAGGGCTTAGAAATGCAGATGAAGACGAGATTGACAGTGCAGTAGACTGTGGGGAATGACGAAGAGTTGCAACAACGTAGAAAGTGTGGTGCTTTATTTTAAACACACATTAGAAACTGAACACACACACACGCACACACATACACACGCACACTCTCTCTCTCTCTCTCTCTCTCTCTATATATATATATATATATATATATATATATTTATTTCATCAGTAGGCCATTGAGATAGCATCCTGTCTGTTTGCCGTCATTTGTGTGTGAACTTCTTTGGACCTTGCATCCCAAAGCCTCAGATTCTCAGAAGCTTAGATCTCAGATTCTCCCAGCATCTCCATTAGAGTTAGGACTCCACCCCTTGGGTAGCAGAGTGGAACCTTTGCATGTGGCAGGTCACTGAACATCTGAAGCTCTGCCTTCTGAAGGTGACTGTCGTAGGCAATCAGGAAGCCACCTGAGATGCAAACCCTGGGGAGTTGGCTAAAGCTACTCCCCAGGTGAGTCATTCATTTCTGATCAGGAAGGGGTCTGAGACGTCTGAAGTACCTATCAGTGGAGTGACACAGTAAGCACACACCAGAGACTAGTCACACCAGAAGCTGTGAGACCAAAGATGTCCTCCAGCAGCTGTAAAACCCTTCCAGGAACAAGAAGAGAAGGTGTTGTATTTACAAGCACAATACATAGCTATTCCTTATTTGTCTTGCTTTAAAATAAAAAGTCAAACTCCTAGACCATGTGTTCTAATCCTGTTGTAAACAAAATTCCATCACTAATGAGAGCACTTTGGGTGAAAGGTTTGCTAAAAGGAGATTTTTTTTCCCCTACAATAACTAAATGTTAAAAACTTAAAAGGTCCGAGGCTAGGACTCAGTTAGAGTGATTGCCCTAGTGTTTCTAAAGCCTAGGGTCCCTACCCAGCATTGCATAAACCAGCCGTAGTAGCACACACCTATTATCTCAGCATTTAGGAGCTGAGGGCAGGAGGCTCATAAATTCAAGATCGTCTTTCAGTACATAGCACGTTGGAGGCCAGCACGGGCTACCTGACACCCTCCCACCCACCCCACTCCAGAAAAATCCTAGCTGGGCTATTGAAGGCGAGTCCTATAAAGGCTACCATAATGGCTGTACAGTGTGGACTTAGGCTGTCAGTTAGCCACATACTCTTATCAATAAGGCTGGTGACCTTAGAATTGATCAGATTAGGCAGTTCATTCAACTTACTATTTAAAATGCTTTCAGATAATTGCCACATGGTCTTATTAAATGCAGCAGCCCAATTTCAAGGTTGTCCTGTCGGCTTCATCCTAGCAGACTGTGCATGTGCCCATCACAGGCTTTCCAACTTCCTCCTCAGCAGACTGAAATCAGAGTAATGAAAACAGTCAAACTGCTCATAAAATGTCACATGGCTATGAGAGCACATATTATTTCTACAGATATTTTCTGTCAGTCAGTAGATCACTACTCAAATGACAGCCGTGCCTGGCTGAAACGTGCTGTAAAAATGACAGTCCCATACTGCAGGAGACTACTGGCACAGTAAAATTTACTGCTCTGTCCCTTTGATCTCAGCCTACAAAAGACACAAAATGTTACTCGGGAATAAATAAAACATTTATAGAAAAGGGGAGAAAAGGTTATATGCTTCATTTTGCTTATCAATGTCATTTCCAAGCCAACAGTTTTATTAGGGGTAGGGGTATGGTGACAAGCTATTTTTAGTTTGTGGGGGAGAAATGTGACATTTAAAACAAATGTCATAGCATTTCTTCAATAAAAATCCATGCTGTCAGCTGCCTAGCTAGCTAGAGACTCCGGCAAAGCTGGATGGACCCAAGAGAGGAGCAGAATGGCTTGCTGTGTGTTGCTCTCCCTCTCAGACCCTCATCAGGGTGTGAGAAACTGCGTGTCTGTGCCCCAGGTTTCACCTGCTGGCAAAAAGGCCCACTTGGAAACAAAAATCTAATCTGTCTACCTAAAAATGATGATCCTAGGTTCAACCAAAAGCCCCCTGACCTGATTTGTTCGTCAGATCTTCGGACCTCCAACTTCTCCCACAAGCAGACAACTCAAATATCTGCTGTCATCCTCAGCATAGAACACAGAAAATGACTTCATATTAAAAAGGATCAGAAACAGAGGAGGAGACCATTGGTAGATAGAAAAGAACTAGTGTTCTCTCTCTCTCTCTCTCTCTCTCTCTCTCTCTCTCTCTCTCTCTCTCTCTCTCTCTCTCTCTTTCTGTATATATTCACCTTCTCACATTCTACCCTGAAATATCTGAGTTGTTATTTAACTTTTGGTGGATGGGAGCCATATCTTACCTTTCTCTGACTCTCCTGCAGCGCCTAGCACAGTTCTTGAAAAAAACCATGGGGCAATTAAAACCTTGGCTTGAAAAGCGTAGTTTCTATCAAATCTGCCCTGGCTTTCCCAGCTCTGCACAGCCCGCCACTCCCCCCACGACAGAGGGATTCTCTTCTTCTCTGCCATTTTCAATGCCCAAGTCCTGCTTACTCCATACTTTTGTAACAACCTTTACTGAAGATGATCGACTCACTCTCTTAACATAATTATCTTCTCACGGGCCTTTGATCCCGTGAGAAGGCAGACACAGGCACATGTCTGTGAATTCAAGAGCAGCCTGGTTGGCCTACATAGCAAGTCTAAGACCAGCAAGGGCTGTAGAGTAAGGAGTCAGGCTTCAAAAACAACAAGAAGGGGAAGACGCCTGTGCCCTTTTCCCGTCTTTCCTTTGCTCACTCCCAATTCAGTGCTCCAACCTTGACTCCCTCCCTGGCATGCTATCACAGAATGCTTTTCTTTAACCAGGTTCCTCTTTCCTGTCATCTGTGTCAGGCCTTGGCTGGACCTCTGCCAGTTGCCCCCAGGAGTCTGTGTGTCTTACACCTTGCCTTTGCTTTCAGGTGGCAGAGTTTAGTAATAGTCTCAATTTAGCCTGCTGTCTTCTAATTGTCATTAATTTGCTAGCCGTGAATTGGCCACTCAGTAGGCACAGGCATGGAGCCAAGGAGCAAGAGGCAACCCCAGAGTCCGTTCTCTTAACCAGCTCTCAGCTGCCAAAACTACTTAGGAGGTATCCTGCTCTGTTTATTACCTCAACAAACATTCACTCAGCAAACATTTACCAAGTCAAGGTCAGGGACCACCTACGACAATGCCGGTCTTCACTCTCCCTTAATAAGCTGATATTTTATTTCAGTTTGGAGGATCTAGGGATCAAACCCAAAGCCTCTACTTACTAGGCAGGTACTGAGCTAGGTCCCCTGCTTGGAAATCCCAGCTCTCAAGACACACAAAGCACTTACTCCTCCTACAGCCTATAGAAACTGTAACTCTTATTCTCAACACTTACTTATGTACTTCCCCAATGATAAAGCATGTTCTGTGAGTGTCTGAAGTGTGCTTGGTGTCCTCCTGCAATCACCACAGAATTGGGGTGTGTGTGTGTGTGTGTGTGTGTGTGTGTGTGTGTGTGTGTGTGTGTGTGTGTGTGTGTGTAGGACAAAAGTTGATATCAGGGCTCTTCCTCAGCCCTCTTCACCTTACTTATTGAAGTAGAGCATTCACAGACTGCAGTTTCGCTGCTGTACGTAGCCAGCTTGCCCTGGGAATTTCGTCTCTGACTCCTGAGCACTAGGATGGCTGGCCAGTCCCCAAACCTGCCTGCCTAGCCTTTAGTGGGCACTGTGGATCTGACCCCTGGTTCTTGTGCTTTCATGGCAAGCACGTTCACCCCTGAGTGTCTAGCTCATGAGCCCTACTGCAAAATCATTTTGAAGGCAAAGATTGTTTCTCAATAAACAATCCCCCTGTGTTTTTGCTGACCATTGCCAAAAAGTATCCCCAAACCAGGGCCTCTTCATATGCCCAGTTCCACCATAAACTGCAGCACACATATCCCCACTTATGTGCACACTGGAACCCAATTGACTTAGGAAGTCAGCAGTTTGAGAGCCATTTCCCCCATTCTACACTTTATTCAAGTCTTTTCATCTCCTTTTAGTCCTCCTACTATATAAAGCCATGTGAATAATTCATATGCACTGGTTCAGATGTAGGTGATGTTTTGAAATTTCACATTTATCTGAATTAGATATATATGATTTAGTAATTTGTGTATGCCCCCAATTACACTGTTAACCTGTTTTTTCTGATACTGTTTTGACACTTGTCTTCTGTATTGACAGCCTCATTGGCAGGGATGGAGGTGTGTGAATTCTTTGTCATTAAGCATTGTCATTTATAACCATGGATTCTGAAGTACAAGGAAAAGTGATTCCTTACATATGGATTTATTTAAGACTTTAATGAATTGATTTAATGTCATTTGAACTTTGCGTGAGTGTAGCTCAGATCTGTTCTATGGAGCAGCTGATTAATCTTCAGAAGCAATGCTTTCTGTCAACCATCTCATGTTGCATGCCCGTTATGTATTGGCATAGTTCTCTAGCTAGCAGCAGAATCCACCTGGAAATGGAATTGGCTTTTCTTAGAACACAGCCCTAATAAACGGTTCAGTGCACAGTTAGAACCTGAGGCCACCAGAAGGAAGCAGACTGTGAAAGATAGATCTAACTGCTCTGCAATAAATTTTTTTGTAAATTTACCATAAATAAGAAAAAGAGCAGGGCTGGAGAGAGGGCCTATAGATTGAGAGCACTTGTTCTTGCAGAGGTCCCAGGTTCGATTCCCAGCACCTATATGATGGTTCACCACTCTTCCTAACACTAGTGCCAGGGGATGAGGCTCTCTTCTCACCTCTGTGGGTGGGCACCAAGCATACATATGGTGCACATGTATATGTGAAAAAACACTCATACAGAAAAGAAATTAATAAATCCAATGTTTAAATTTTAAGTAAGAAAGGAGGGGAAGGAATGAAGAATAGCCAACATTCATCTTTAGGTGTTTGGAGTTTTGGGTGTTTGTTCTTGTTGTTTTTGTTCCCTGTTTATACTTAGTCACAGGACTTAAATCAGAAAAGCAAAAATTAGGGACAAGATCAGACCACAATGATCTAGGTTCTCTAGATACTCAAAATCACTTAAGGAAGAGAACTGGTTTGTTCCTCACAGGGCAAGGTGGGAGGTTGGAGCCTGTCCCTTTGCAGCCCTGGACAGCTGAGGACCATGACGCCCCTGCCTGCCTCCTCTCCCCAGCCCTGACTCTTACACACTGTGGGTGACATTCTGCTGCTCCAGGCCTCAGCTTCCTCCTCTCCATAGAGAAATGATGAGGTACTTTTCCTTACTGGTTCTCCTTGGCGATTAAATACTAGTAATACTAGTGAAGATTGAAAGTGTTTATATGCATCCATTCGGTGGATAATCGGAGAGAGATCACACACACATTTCTGTATAAACTGAGATAGCTGTATGATAGAATTTAATGGGAAATACATGTTCCGTCTTTAGGACAGTATTTCCTTACACAGCCCAGCCTGGCCCCTCCCTCTTCCTGTCTGTGCTGAAGACTGTACTGGGATTGCAAGGCATGCTCCGTCATACCCGCCTTGATTTATAGCTGAATATAAAGGAAAAATGCACCAAATCTCATTATCAGGGGACAAAACTAGCTCAGTAGTCCCTATCTCTACCAACCTCATTTCTTATGTAAGATATTCAGCCTGTACTCTGTAAACAAACAGATTAGTTTAGTTTTAATTCATCACTCCTATGCTAGTGGGTTTGGTTTTGTTTTGTTTTTGGGGGTTTTTGTTTTTTGGTTTTTTGTTGGTTTTTTGTTGTTTTTGGTTTTGGTTCTTTTGTTGTTGTTATTTTTGTTTTGTTTTGTTTTTGGCTCAGTCTGGGTCACCATGAATTTACAGAGACCAAAATTTTATGAAGGTCTTGATGTGTTTGCAGATCCCTCTGCACATGCTCTTTTAAGGAAGGTCTGTGTCTTGTTCTCAGTCACGGTGCAGCACAGGGGAAGGCTCTGTTCATTTGCCTCTAGTGCACAAAAGCAAATCATTCTGTAAAAGTGCTTCACCTTCACTGGTGGTCAAGTGCTACACTGTGTAAAATATTAAAATTCAAGAGTGATGAAGTTAATTTAGAATATAATAGCTGTTTTTGATTGTTTCCAATTAAAAAATATTTTAAGTCATTCACTTCTGGCCAGTGTTGAAATTAAAATTAGTCATGGAAAATATTATAATTTCAATACTCATACATTAGAAAACATTGAATATCAGATTTAAAAAAAAATAGTTAGAAAGCTAAATGATTTTTTTAAATTTAATATCTTCCAAAATTGTTTACTCTGTAATCAGTGTTTGTGTTAAGGGGGCAGTAATGTTAAGAAATTGTTATCAATCAATAGCAATTCTTTTTCTAGGTGGAAGGGTGAAATGAAAGACTGTTTTACTTCAGCTCAAGCTAGAAACAGAAATAGGAAATATGGGGATTGGGAGTCTAGTGTCCAGAAGGATGAGAAAGAGGAAGAAGTTACTGCAAGGAAGGCCAGGCAGAGCCCAGCTGGACGTTCCTCCTGTCAACCCCCAACACACACACGCACACACACACACACACACACACACACACACTTCTTCCTCCTGCACAAGCTATGGTCACCCCTCCCTGTAGACAGGAAGAGCTCTCAGAGCAGGGAACAGCCTGCCGGCTGGATCCCCTGTCCCTAGCACGTGCAGAAGGTTAATGAGGATGTGTTAAATGAATTCGTTAATTCACTTATAAGTCATTGTGCAGTTTGGTGATTATTCATTATGTTCAAGAGACCCATTTCCCATGCATTCGTAATTAGTCTGCTGGGAAAGAAATTTCATAAACCGTAAGAAGGGCAAATCAAAGCTAGCCACATGTGCTAAGGAATATATTATAAAGTAAGTCTTGGCCAAGTAGACATGAGTCTGCAGGCTGTTCATCACAGAGCTGTTGATAAGAATCAAATGGAACAGCCTAAGTGGGCAGTAGGCGATAAGTTACATATACCACATTTTTATAATACAGGGCCAGGTGGTCAATTAATCATGTCATAATGATAAGGAATTTTTATTGACTTGTCAAAAACCGTACTGTTATAGCCTATATGTGTGATATCAATTTTATCAAAATAATAGTATACATCTACTTAGAAAAACCAAGACTGGTAAATAACATAGCATGATGTTAGCAGAAGTTATATATAAACACAGGTGATCTTGCCTTCTTTTTTATGCCTGTGTCTTTGCAATTTTCACTCCTCAGGTTCCCCACCCCCTCAGAGAGTCCTTCCTCCCTTCCCCCTCCATGTCTCTTTTGAGATGGTGGAAAAATACCCCTCCCTGGGTATCCCCCACCCTAGCGCATGAAGCCTCTGAAGGTTCGGGCCCATCATCTCCCACTGAGACCAGACAAGGCCGCTTAGGTGGGAAATGGATTCCACAGACAGGCCACAGCTTAAGGGACAACCTCATGGAGACAGCGCTGCACATCTGCATATGTGTAGGGGCCTCAGGCTCTGAGGACTCCCAAGGGTCCAGGTTAGTTGATTCTGTTGGTCTTTCTGTGGAGTTTCTATTTCGGGCTGGTTATTGATTGGCCATTCCCCTCAGTCTCTGTTCCACCTTTGTCCCTGCACTCCTTGTAGATAGGACAAATTCGGGGTGGAAAGCTTCGTGTATCTTTATCCCTCCACTGAGGATCCTGTGTGGCAACAAGAGGTGGTCTATTTAAGTTCCCTATCACCACTGCTATATCTCAGCTAAGGTCCCTCACACTGACTCCTGGGAGCCTCCCCCATCCCAGGCCTCTGGCACTTTCTACAGATGTCCCCAACCCCTGGAAAGTGCAAACATCCATTTAGGTATCCATTCAGTTTCCTCCTCTGGCCCTCTCTGTACCTCTGTAGTAGAATCTCTTGTTTGGATTCCCTTGTCCCTGATGACTAAGAGAGGAAAAACATTTCGTTAAGTGCTTCACAGCCATTTGCAATTCCTCTGTGGATAATTCTCTCTGGCTCTGTATCCCATCTTTAAGTTGGGTTGCTTGGTTTGTTGGAGTCTTACTTCTTCTGTCCATTCTGTGTTCTGGCTATTAGCCCTGTCAGATACAGGACTAGGGAAGATTATTTTCCAATCTGTAGGCTGTAATTTTGTCCTGATGGTGGTGTCCTTTGTTTTTTCACAAGCTTTTCAGTTTCATGAAGTCCCATTTGTCAATTGTTGATCTTAGAGCCCCAGCCATCAGTGTTCTGTTCAGGAAATTGTTTCCTATACCAAGGTGTTCAAGGCTATTTCTCACTTTCTCTTCTATTAGATTTAGTGCATCAGGTTTTATGTTGAGGTCTTTGAGACACTTGGACTTGAGTTTTGTGCAGGGTGATAAATATGGATCTGTTTGCATTCCTCTATATTGCAGCTCTCCAGTTAGACAAGCAGCATTCGTTGAAGATTTTTGTATTGTTTTGTTTTGTTTTCCATTGTATGATTGGCTTCTTTGTCAAAAATAAACTGTCCATAGGTGTGAAGGTTTATTTCTAGGTCTTTGATTTGATTCTATTGATCAACCTGTCTGTTTCTATACCAGTACCATGCATTTTGGTTGGTTGTTTGGTTGTTTGACTGGTTTGTTTGTTTGTTTGTTTGTTTTAATCACTGTCGCTCTGTAGTACAGCTTGAGGTCAGGGATGGTGATTTTTCCAGAAGCTCTTTCATTGTTCAGGATTGTTTTACCTATCCTGGGCTTTTTGTTCTTCCACATGAAGTTGAGAATTCCTCTTTCAAGGTCTGTTAAAAAAAAAATTGTGTTGGAATTTTGGGAGACACTTATGTATACCATCATATCCACAAATCATGATACTGTGACTTCTTCCTTTCCTTTCCAATTTCTATCTCCTTGTTCTCCTTTTGTTGTCTGATTGCTCTAGCTAGAGCTTCAAGTACTATATTGAGTAGATAGGGAGAGGTTTGGCAGCTTTGTCTTGTCCGTAGTTTTTGTAGGATTGCTTTAAGATTCTCTCCATTTAATTTTATGTTGACATTGCCCTGCTATATATTGCTTTTATTATGCTTAGCTCTACACCTTGTATCCATGATCTTTCTAAGACTTTCAACATGAAGGGGTATTGGATTTTTGTCAAAGGCTTTTTCAATATCTAATGAGATAATCATGTGATTTTTTTCTTTTAGTTTATATGGTGGATTACATTGATGAATTTTAGTATATTGAACCATCTCAGTCTCTCTGGTATGAAGTCTACTTGATCATGGTTAATGATTTTTTTTCCATCTTTCTTAACTTGAGTATTTCTTATTTACATTTCCACTGTTATACCCCTTCCCGTTTTCCAGGCCAACAACCCCCAACCCCTCCAATTCCCCTTCTATATGGGTGTTTCCCTCTCCATCCTCCCCTCCCCCCAACAATCACATTCACTGGAGGTTCAGTCTTGGCAGGACCAAGGGCTTCCCCTTCCACTGGTGTTCTTACTAAGCTATTCATTGCTACCAATGAGGTTGGAGCCCAGGGTCAGTCCATGTATAGTTTTTGGGTAGTGGCTTAGTTCCTGGAAACTCTGGTTGGTTGGCCTTGTTGTTCATATGGGGTCTCGAGCCCCTTCAAGCTCTTCCAGTCCTTTCTCTGATTCCTTCAACTGGGGTCCCATTCTCAGTTCAGTGGTTTGCTACTGGCATTCGCCTATGTATTTGCTGTATTCTGGGTGTGTCTCTCAGGAGAGATATACATCCAGTTCCTGTCGGCCTGCACTTCTTTGTTTAATCCATCTTGTCTAATTGGGTGGCTCTATGTATGGGCCACATGTGGGGCAGGCTCTGAATGGGTGTTCCTTCTGCCTCTGTTCGAAACTTTGCCTCCCTGTTCCCTACCAAGGGTATTCTTGTTCCCCTTTTAAAGAAGGAGTGAAGCATTCGCATTTTGGTCATCCTTCTTGAGTTTCATGTGTTCTGTGCATCTAGGGTAATTCAAGCATTTGGGCTACTAGCCACTTATCAATGAGTGCATACCATGTGTGTCTTTCTGTGATTGGGTTAGCTCACTCAGGATGATATTTTCCAGTTCCAACCATTTGCCTACGAATTTCATAAACTCGTTGTTTTTGATAGCTGAGTAATATTCCATTGTGTAGATGTACCACATTTTCTGTATCCGTTCCTCTGTTGAAGGGCATCTGGGTTCTTTCCACCTTCTGGCTACTATAAATAAGGATACTATGAACATAGTGGAGCTCGTGTCTTTGTTATATGTTGGGGCATGTTTTGGGTATATGCCCAAGAGAGGTATAGCTGGGTCCTCAGGTAGTTCAGTGTCCAATTTTCTGAGGAACCTCCAGACTGATTTCCAGAATGGTTGTACCAGTCTGTAATCCCACCAACAATGGAGGAGTGTTCCTCTTTCTCCACATCCTCGCCAGCATCTGCTGTCACCTGAGTTTTTGATCTTAGCCATTCTCACTGGTGTGAGGTGAAATCTCAGGGTTGTTTTGATTTGCATTTCCCTTATGACTAAAGATGTTGAACATTTCTTTAGGTGTTTCTCAGCCATTCGGCATTCCTCAGCTGTGAATTCTTTGTTTAGCTCTGAACCCCATTTTTTCTTTTTTTTTTTTCCAGAGCTGGGGACCGTTCCCAGGGCCTTTTTCTTGCTAGGCAAGTGCTCTACCCCTGAGCTAAATCCCCAACCGCTGAACCCCATTTTTAATAGGGTTATTTGTCTCCCTGCGGTCTAACTTCTTGAGTTCTTTGTATATTTTGGATATAAGCCCTCTATCAGTTGTAGGATTGGTAAAGATCTTTTCCCAATCTGTTGGTTACCATTTTGTCCTAACAACTGTGTCCTTTGCCTTACAGAAGCTTTGCAGTTTTATGAGATCCCATTTGTCGATTCTTGATCTTAGAGCTTAAGTCATTGGTGTTTTGTTCAGGAAATTTTCTCCAGTGCCCATATGTTCGAGATGCTTCCCCACTTTTTCTTCTATTAGTTTGAGTGTATCTGGTTTGATGTGGAGGTCCTTGATCCACTTGGACTTAAGCTTTGTACAGGGTGATAAGCATGGATCGATCTGCATTTTTCTACATGCTGACCTCCAGTTGAACCGGCACCGTTTGCTGAAAATGCTATCTTTGTTCCATTGGATGGTTTTGGCTCCTTTGTCAAAAATCAAGTGCCCATAGGTGTGTGGGTTCATTTCTGGGTCTTCAATTCTATTCCACTGGTCTATCTGTCTGTCTCTGTACCAATACCGTGCAGTTTTAATCACTATTGCTCTGTAATACTGCTTGAGTTCAAGGATAGTTATTCCCCCAGAAGTCCTTTTATTGTTGAGGATAGTTTTAGGTATCCTAGGTTTTTTGTTATTCCAGATGAGTTTGCAAATTGTTCTGTCTAACTCTCTGAAGAAATGGATTGGTATTTTGATGGGGATTGCATTGAATCTGTAGATCGCTTTTGGTAGAATGGCCATTTTTACTATATTAATCCTGCCAATCCATGAGCATGGGAGATCTTTCCATCTTCTGAGGTCTTCTTCAATTTCTTTCTTCAGAGGCTTGAAGTTCTTATCATACAGATCTTTCACTTGCTTGGTTCACTCCGTGGTATTTTGTATTATTTGGGACTATTATGAAGGGTGTCATTTCCCTAATTTCTTTCTTGGCTTGTTTCTCTTTTGTGTAGAGGAAGTCTACTGATTTATTTGAGTTAATTTTATACCCAGCCACTTTGCTGAAGTTGTTTATCAGGCTTAGTAGTTCTCTGGTGGAACTTTTGGGATCACTTAAATATACTATCATATCATCTGCAAATAGTGATATTTTGACTTCTTCCTTTCCAATTTATATCCCTTTGACCTCTTTTTGTTGCCTAATTGCTCTGGCTAGGACTTCGAGCACTATATTGAATAAGTAGGGAGAGTGTGGGCAGCCTTGTCTAATCCCTGATTTCAGGGGGATTTCTTCAAGTTTCTCTCCTTTTAGTTTAATGTTAGCTACTAGTTTGCTGTTTATTGCTTTTACTGTGTTTAGGTATGGACTTTGAATTCCTGATCGTTCCAGGACTTTTATCATGAAGGGGTGTTGAATTTTGTCAAATACTTCCTTAGCGTCTAATTAAATGATCATGAGGTTTTATTCTTTGAGTTTGTTTATATAGTGGATTACTTTGATGGATTTCCATATATTGAACTATCCCTGCATCCCTAGGATGAAGTGTACTTTTTCATGATAGGTGTTCATTTTGATGTGCGCTTGGATTCAGTTTGCGAAAATTTTATTGAGTATTTTTGCGTCAATATTCATAGGAAAATTGGTCTGGAGTTCTATTTCTTTATTCGGTCTTTGCCTGGTTTAGGTATAAGAGTAATTGTGGCTTCATAGAAGGAATTCGGTACTGCTCCATCTGTTTCAATTTTGTGGAATAGTTTGGACAGTATTGGTATGAGGTCTTCTATGAAGGTCTGATAGAATTCTGCACTGAACCCATCTGGACCTGGGCTCTTTTTGGTTGGGAGACCTTTAATGACTGCTTCTACTTCTTTAGGAGTTATGGGGTTGTTTAACTGGTTTATCTGTTCCTGATTTAACTTCGGTACCTGGTATCTGTCTAGGAAATTGTCCATTTCCTACAGATTTTCAAGTTTTGTTGAATATAGGCTTTTATAGTAAGATCTGATGATTTTTTTAATTTCCTGTGATTCTGTAGTTATGTCTCCCTTTTCATTTCCGATTTTGTTAATTTGTACATACTCTCTGTGTCCTCTCGTTAGTCTGGCTAAGGGTTTATCTATCTTGTTGATTTTCTCAAAGAACCAACTTTTGGTTCTGTTGAGTCTTTCTATGGTCTTTTTTGTTTCTACTTGGTTGATTTCAGCTCTGAGTTTGATTATTCCCTGCCTTCTACTCCTCCTGGGTGTATTTGCTTCTTTTTGTTCTAGAGCTTTTCGGTGTGCTGTCAAGCTGCTGACATACGCTCTCTCCTGTTTCATTCTGCAGGCACTTAGACCTATGAGTTTTCCTCTTAGCACAGCTTTCATTGTGTCCCATAAGTTTGGGTATGTTGTACCTTCATTTTCATTAAATTCTAAGAAGTCTTTAATTTCTTTCTTTATTTCTTCCTTGACCAGGTTATTGTTAAATAGAGCATTATTCAACTTCCATGTATATGTGGGCGTTCTTCCCTTATTGTTATTGGTCTGATAGGATGCATGGGATTATTTCTATCTTTCTGTATTTGTTGAGACCTGTTTTATGACCAATTATATGGTCAATTTTGGAGAAGGTACCATGAGGTGGTGAGAAGAAGGTATATCCTTTTGTTTTAGGATAGAATGTTTTATAAATATCTGTTAAGTCCATTTGGTTCATGACTTCTCTTAGTCTGTCTATGTCTCTGTTTAATTTCTGTCTCCATTGATGAGAGGGGGTGTTGAAATCTCCTACTGTTATTGTGTGAGGCTCAATGTGTGCTTTGAGCTTTAGTAAGTTTTCTTTTTTTTTTTTTTTATTAACTTGAGTATTTCTTATATACATTTGAGTGTTATTCCTCCTCCCTTCCTTATGGGTGTTCCCCTCCCCACCCTCCCCATTGCCACCTCCCCGACAGTCTAGTTCACTGGGGTTCAGTCTTATAGGACCCAGGGCTTCCCCTTCCACTGGTGTGGTGAAGCTTTTTTTTTTTTTTTTTTTTTTTTTTTTTTTCTCGGAGCTGAGGACCGAACCAGGGCCTTGTGCTTGCCCCTAGGCAAGCGCTCTACCACTGAGCCAAATCCCAACCCAGTAAGCTTTCTTTTATATATGTAGGTGCCCTTGTATTTAGAGCATAGATATTTAGGATTGAGGGTTCATCTTGCTTGATTTTTCCTTTGATGAATATGAAGTGTCCTTTCTTATGTTTTTTTGATGACTTTTAGTTGAAAATCGAATTTATTCGATATTAGAATGGCTACTCCAGCTTGCTTCTTCAGCCCATTTGCTTGGAAAGTTGTTTTCCAGCCTTTCCCTCTGAGGTAGTGTCTGTCTTTGTCTCTGAGGTGTGTTTCCTGTAGGCAGCAGAATGCGAGGTCCTCAATGGGTATCCAGTTTGTTAATCTATGTCTTTTTATTGGGGAGTTGAGACCATTGATGTTGAGAGATGTGAAGGAATAGTGTTATTGCTTCCTGTTATATTCATATTTGGATGTGAGATTATGTTTGTGTGCTTTTCTTCTCTTTGTTTTGTTGCCAAGACGCTTAGTTTCTTGCTTTTAAAAGGGTAGCTTGCCCCCTTATGTTGGGCTTTACCATTTATTATCCTTTGTAGGGCTGGATTTGTAGAAAGATATTGTGTAAAATTGGTTTTGTCATGGAATATCTTGGTTTCTCCATCTATGTTAATTGAGAGTTTGGCTGGATACAGTAACTTGGGCTGGCATTTATGTTCTCTTAGGGTCTGTATGACATCTGTCCAGGATCTTCTAACTATAAAGTCTCTGGTGAGAAGTCTGGTGTGATTCTGATAGGTCTACCTTTATATGTTACTTGACCTTTTTCCCTTACCACTTTTAATATTCTTTCTTTTTTTTGTGCATTTGGTGTTTTGACTATTATGTGACAGGTGGAGTTTCTTTTCTCTTCCAATCTATTTGGAGTTCGCTTCTTGTATGTTTATGGGCATCTCTTTCTTTAGGTTAGGAAGTTTTCTTCTATGATTTTGTTGTAGATATTTACTGGTCCTTTGAGCTGTGAGTCTTCACTCTCTTTATACCTATTATCCTTAGGTTTGATCTTCTCATTGAGTCCTGGATTTCCTGTATGTTTTGGACCAGTAGCTTTTTCCATTTTACATTATCTTTGACCGTTGTGTCGATGATTTCTATGGAATCTTCTGCTCCTGAGATTCTCTCTTCTATCTCTTGTATTCTCTTGGTGATGCTCCTATTTATGTCTCCTTGTCTCTTCCTTTGGTTTTCTATATCCAGGGTTGTCTTCCTTTGTGCTTTTTTTATTGCTTCAATTTCCATTTTTAATTCCTTCACCTGTTTGATTGTTTTTTCCTGGAATTCTTTCAGGGATTTTTGTGATTCCTCTCTATAGGCTTCTACTTTTTTATTTATGTTTTCCTCCGTTTCTCTAAAGGAGTTCTTTATGTCTTTCTTGAAGTCCTCCATCATCATGATCAAATGTGACTTTAAATCTAGATCTTGCTTTTCTGGTGCGTTTGGATATTCAGTGTTTGCTTTGGTGGGAGAATTGGGCTCCGATGATGCCATGTAGTCTTGGTTTCTGTTGATTGGGTTCCTGAGCTTGCCTCTCGCCATCAGGTTTTCTCTGGTGTTACCTTGTTCTGCTATTTCTGACAGTGGCTAGACTGTCGTATAGGCCTGTGTGTCAGGGGTGCTGTAGACCTGTTTTCCTGTTTTCTTTCAGCCAGTTATGGGAACAGAGTGATCTGCTTTTGGGCGTGTAGTCCTGTCTACTGGTCTTCAGCTGTTCCTGTGGGCCTGTGTCCTGAGTCCACCAGGCAGGTCGCTTGGAACAGAAAAGTTGGTCTTACCTGTGGTCCTGGTGGCTCAAGTTGCTTGTGGGAGGCTGCTTTTGAGCTCTCCATGAGGAGGACACCCAGGAGGGCCTGCGCCACCTTTTCCCGGGGCCCTCCTGCACCCGGGTTCCAGATGACGTTCAGTGTTTTCCTCCAGAGTCAGAAATGTGGGCAAACACTATCCAAAGACTATATATGGACTGACCCTGGGCTCCAACCTCATAGGTAGCAATGAATAGCCTAGTAAGAGCTCCAGTGGAAGGGGAAGCCCTTGGTCCTGCCAAGACTGTACCCCCAGTGAATGTGATTATTGTGGGGGAGGGTGGTAATTGGGGGAGGATGGGGAGGGGAGCACCCATACAGAAGGGGAGGGGGAGGACTTAGGGGGATGTTGGTCATGAAACCGGGAAGGGGAATAACAATCGATATGTAAATAAGAAATACTCAAGTTAATAAAGATAGATAGATAAAAATTTAAAAAGAGAGAGAGAGAGAGAAATGTGGGCAGAGTGTAGTCTCTTCTGGCTTGTCAGGCGTGTGTGCCCCTCTGAAGGTTTAGCTCTCCCTCGCACGGGATTTGGGTGCAGAGAACTGTTGACCGGGTCTCTTCAGGTCCAGGCGGTGACTGGACCGCAGGGGACCTGCTGCTAGTGTGCCGCTGAACACCAGTTAATGATGTTTTTGATGTGTTCTTAGATTCATTTTGTGAAAATTTTATAGAGTATTTTAGCATTGATGTTCATAAGAGAATTTAGTCTGAAATTCTCTTTCTTTGTTAAGTCTTTGAGTGGTTTAGGTATCCTGTGGCCTCATAGAATGAATTTAGCAGTGTTCCTTCTCTTTCCATTCTGTGTAATAATCTGAGGACTATTGATATTAGCTTTTCTTTGAAAATCTTGTAGAATTCTATGCTAAAACCATCTGGCCTTTTTTTTTTTTTTTTTTTTTTTTGGTGGTTGGAAGACTCTTAATGACTGCCTCTGTTTTCTTAAAGTTTATAGGACTGTTTAGATAGTTTACGTGATCTTGATTTCATCTTGGTAATTGGTATCTGTCTAGAAAACCATTCATTTCATTTAGATTTTCCAATTTTGTGGCTTTTGAAGTTAGGCTCCCCCTCCCCTCGGATTTTGTTATGTCTCCCTTTTCATTCCTGATTTTTAATTTGGATACTATCTCTGTGCCGTTCAGTTTGGCTAAGGGTTTGTCTATCTTGTTGATTTTCTAAAAAGAAAATCTTGTTGGAAATTTTTAAAGTGGACATTAATTCCTTTTGTAAAAAGAGGGGAAAGGAAAGCTTCTTGATACGTTTTTGTGGGGCAAAGGGCTCAGAACCAGGCCATGTGGAATGGAGAAGTGTCCACAGTTGAGAATACAGCACGGGCTTGCTGTTTTTAGTCATGGCCACCGAGCACTTTTAAGGTTGGATTCTTAGGTGCCAATAGACCCAGTCACCTGGGAGCAAGGCAGGTATGTGTATTGTTGGCCTCGTTCTGGAAGGAGTTCTTCCGAGAGTTACAGTAGTATAAACTGACAAGACCACAGGCCGGTATAGATACCTTGTTTGCATTGTGATTGTTTCTAGGGGTGGGCTTTGTGTTCTTTCCTGATAGGGAATAGCCTTAAGCAATAGAAATTGGTAAGTCAAAAACACCAACCATAAAAGCAAACTGCCTGCTTGGATCAGGTGTGTTACTTATGTTTGCTGGCGTTGATCTGTCACCTGAAGTGGCCTTGTGACAATCAGTCCCTGAGAAAGGCAAGCACATCCCCTAGCATCATTGTGGAAAACTGGCCAAGCACCTGGATGCACCCAGAGGAACTGCGATTTCACTTCTTACTCCATAAGCAACATCCTTCTGTTGTGAATTTAATCTTCACAGTCAAAGTCTATGTGTGCTCATTTGGGCAGGAAATGTTTTGTGTGTAGCAGTGGCAAACAATGTAACACTAAGCAAGCTTAACGTCGGTCATTTGGGTAGGAAGTGTTTTGTGTGTAGCCGTGGCAAACATTGTGACACTAGGCAAGCTTAGCGTCGGTCATCTGCTCTTCCATCGTACCCTTGCCAAGTCATTTTTCCTTTGGGTTTGTCATCGTGTATTGTCGGCCAGGAGACCCGTTATATGTTATAATATGTGTAAGCATTATGTTTGACATGTGTTTGTCAGAGGTATGCACACTACACAAAACCTCTGTGTAAATCCCGTATATACCTTCACTTACATGTATGACTGACTGAACTGGATCCTCCATGTGCACTGCAGGCTTCTGTCTCCAGTTTCATACACCCCTGCCTGCCACGGTCAGGACAGGAAATTCTCTCTCTTCTTCCTTATTTCCCGTCCCAAACTAAACTTGGAACCCGATGATACTTAGAGACCCATGCCGTGATCATCCTGCTCCTACTTCTGTATTTCAGCCTGTTCTGTCCTCCACCTCCATGGCGGGATGTCAAAGCCCTTGGTTCCATTGCCTTCAGCTTCCGGCCTCGGCAGGGACCCAGTCTGCTCGCACTCTACTCAGGATTGGAGGCTACTCTGACAAGCTCTGGGAAAGCCTGTGAGCCAGATAATGGAGCATGCACTGGTCAGCATCCTCGCTGGAGCTTGACATGGTGGCTTTAAACCCTGCCATGTGACTCCAAGCCACAGAAAGGCATTCTGTGCTGTGAACAGCTTTAGTTTCCTGTACACATCCATTCCTCTACTCCTGAGTATCCACAAGTCTAGTATTGTGTGATGGAGTCCATAGAACTGCAGCATAAACACGGCAGCTTCCTGTCAATTCCATCACTGCTGACAAGCAAGTGTTCCCTAATCTGAGAACCATAATTGAGATAAGGAGAGATACTTCATCCTTTAAAATTCATCCTGAATAACCAAACATTTGCATGAAATTACAACTTATTGTTTTCAATTTCTGTCATTTTTTCATTTGGAAACATATGAACTAATTATTTATTTTTAGTTTTACCTATTTGTAATTATATACCTAATTATACATAGTGTGGCTTTCCATTATGCAGATTTGTTATGACAACTGATGTTTCAAATATATCTGCTTTGATCATTGTCAGCACACTTGATAATTGTTTACCTAATGCCTTAATCAAGGTCTTGCAACTCTTTTCTTCTTAACTTTTAAAAAATAGTTTCAAGTAACCTCTATATCTTATCATAAAGTTCATTTCTGAAGTGTTATTGAAAATGAGTGTGGAAGAATTGAGAGTAATAAATGCATTTCCAGATACGATCCACCTTCTTGATCTGGTGAAAAGGAATCTACCGTAGTGAAAAGCTCCTGGTTGGATACTGGCACTATTTGTGACCTCCTGATCGATCGGTCCCTTAGTTGTCCCCTCTTGTATCAGCTGCTTTTCCTGTCACCATACAAGTGCCCAACAATAAGCAGTTTGAAGAAGAGGTTTATTTTATCTCATGATTTCCAGAAATAAGGCCGTCCCGGTTGGGAAGACCTGGCAGCAGGCACCTCTTTGGTGCCGGAAGTTTGTGGCACGCGGCTGCTCACATCTCTGGAGACTAGTAATGAAAAGAAGGCAAATGCCAGCTCCCAACCGGCTTTCCCCTTTTTCTCTTTCACTCATTCCAGGACTTAGCTCCTGGGATGGTAACACAGATTAGGGGAGCATACACACTCACATGCACACACACACACCACCCCCACTTATCCTTTCTACGAATGCCTTCACAGACATGCCCAAAGTTCTGATTCCCCAGGCGTCAGTTCTCAGACTGCTCAGTGGGTAGCTGTTCCCCAGCCAGGAACCTCTTACCTGTAAGCAAGTACCTTTAGTCCCCAGGTACTGTTGATGGACGGCCTCTGCCTGAAAGGCTCATCCTGCCTGGTGACTTCTAGACACCATTAGACCTCATCTCTGAAGCTGCCTCAGAGAACCTTTCTCTGACCTTCCTGTCCTGCTCAGATCAGCACACTCTGCACTCTTCCTAACTGCCACACTCCTCCGTGCACAGCAGTTTGTGTCCTTCCACTTTCCTTCCCTCCCTATGATGAAACTGTGATAAAAGAAAGGAAAGTTATGTTTGCTTAGTTTAAGAGATGAGTGTGGTGATTTGCCCTGGTTACTTTGGATCTGTGGTAAGGCAGTCATGGTAGAGGAGTGTGGTAAAGAACTGCTCAACTCATGGTGGCCAGAAAGAGGAGGCTCAGTTCTTAATACACCCTTCCCGGGTGGGCCAATGACCTACGCCCTTCTACCAGGCCCCACCTACTAAAATCCCCATAACACCATGGGCTGACTTTCAGCGTGAGATTGGGAAATATTTAGAATTCAATGTATAACACTACTTAATATTTACGTACTGATTTGATAGCTCTTCATCTCCCTCCATACAGGATAAACTCCAGAAGGACAGAGACCATGCCTAATCTAACATGCAGTAGCTGCACAGTGCAAGTGTCGGAATAGTGGGGTGGGCCGTTATATGTGAAAGTTGTCTTGTTTCTATGAAAACAAAAGAGTAAACGAAGAGAATGAGTCCACATGATACTTGGTTTTTCTGAAAGCATGTCCTCATTTACCCTGGTTCCCACCGATAGCTACTAGGAGAGAAGCCTACTTGACCTGATTAATACTTTGTTGAGATCACATCTCCTGTCCTTGGTCTGCCCTTGAAACTTGGCCTTCAAATGTAAACTACTATGTCAGAGCCTGTTTGAGAGTCCTACCTTCCCCCTGCTTCCATCATAGATGAAGTTAAGATGTAGTTTTCTAAAGAGGCAAGAGAAATCCAGACATGGTAGTGTACATCTTTAATCCTAACACTTGGGGGGCTGAGGTAGTATGTGAGGCCTGTCTGCTTAGCTCCAGGCCAGTTCAGGATACAGAGTGGACCTTTTCCAAAAACACCAAAAGGCAAGGGAAGATTGTGCCTTCCTCACTTTTGAGGACGATCTTGACAGTGCAGCCTGACAGGGTTCATATCATATATGTCGAGAAGATGTGCATAACCAGTCCACACTGCCCCAGGCCTATTGTGCTTTCATGATCTTGGGTCACTTACATTTAGTTTGGCTGTTATTAAAAGTCCTGCAAGTAGTGTCCAGCTCCTCTTAGAACCCAGGGTGAAAATGTTAAGTTTCAGCAGCAGAACCCTCTGAGGCTTGCTGGTACTCCTGGTGGCCAGCTCCGTTTCCATCGTGACTGCCCTCGATGGGGAGGGACATGATGTAGGCTAAGCTGTGAGCACATACAGTTTAGCTGACAGTGCCTGGCCTGCCCGGGAAGTAGACTGGGCTGTGCTGGAACCCGGTGGTGGGGGACCTGCTGGTTTAACATGCAGGAGGCCACCTCAGGTTGAACCTTCAGTACAAGGAAGGAAGGGAAGAAGGAGGAAAGAGGAACGGGAGAGAGAGGGCAAAGGGAAAGGGGGCGGAAGCAGACGGGTGCTGGGATCCAGGAAGATGATGTCCAGGGACAGGCACTCTGCACGAGCATGTCCCTCGTCTTCCTGGTGAAGCCTGCCTCCCCTCTGTACTACACAAGGCTTCCTTGCTCTTTCACTGAAAATATTGCATAAGATTACATTGCCACAGTAAAATTAAAATTCCTGCTCCCTGTTTATAAGCAGCAGCAGATATCACTAGATCACCTCTACGCTATTGACAATGTTAAACGTAGTTCTCACAGGTACAGTGTATCCACCATTTCAACCAGAGTGAAGTTAAGAATGCTTCAGTTTTGAGAAAAAAATGTGTCGTGTCTATTAAGGGAATTTATACACGCGATATGTTTATAGCAGTGACCTACACTTCAGACATGTAATGCTTTAGTATATGTGCTTTAAATATGAACATAAAATTTTAATTTAAAAAAAAAAAAGCCCTCAGCATCCACTCTTCTGTAAAGCTGACATAAAAACTCCGACTCTGCACTGCTCCCTGATGGGCTCGGAGTAATTAAGCAGACATAACACAGAAAGGAATTTATTAGGCTTTTATTAAGGCTTGATAATTCGGGTTTCAGATTTTAAATCTCAGAGGGCTCATAATTGTTGTCATTTCCTAGTGAGAGACACGTTTGGAAGGCAGTTCAGTCTCTGTGCAAAGGAAAAGCAGATTCGGATGGAAAATCCAAAGGGCCGTCTCACTAACCCGGAGCTGACTGTAGGGGTCAAGCCCCACTCTGAGGCTTTTGCAGGAACGCAGACAGGTTACTGCTGCAGTTCCTCGGGGCTGGGATTTCCCTCAGACTGTGTTCACTGCGGGAAGTCGAGGCTCAAGGCTGAGCTGTGCCTTAACGGGAAAGGAAGCGATTGTGTCAAGTCTAGAAATGTGAGTGACTCTAATTCACGAAGGCAGTTTGAGCCTTACTTTAAGATTCGTCTTACTCCTATCACAAGAAATACACTGAGGCCAGTCCAGGGCTCTGTAGAGACCCTAGAGTGGGTTGTAATGCTGAACACTGTCTTCTGCTTACACTGGATCCCTTTCTAGTCCTTTTTTTCCTTCAAGTGTTTTCCAAAATATTGGTGAAGACATCTTTTATTGTTTGGATCTTTTTTCTGAATTCGTATAGTGATAACGTCACTATAAAAAAAAATTCTTGGACTAGGGATCAGCAAAGTTCTTGCCCACAAAAAATGCTGGTCATTTTTACCAGTGTTGTCTGAGTCCATTGCTAGGATGCTGGGCCAGGAGAGTGTCTGAGGCTTATGGCCAGCCAATCAAGACAGTCAACAAACTGTCTCAGGTAGAGAGCTGAGGAGACAGTTCAAAAGGAAAGCATTCGTCACAGCAGCCCAAGGAACCAAGTTTGGGCACTAGCACCCCATTAAAGCTAAACCAGCATGGTAGCCCATCTGTAATCCTCACCCTGGGCAGATGGAAATGGAACTCCCCAAGGCCAACAGCCAGAGCATCCAATCAGCAAGTTCCAGGTTCCATGCTAGACCCTGCCTCAGTGTATAAAGAAGAGTAATAGAGAAGAGACCTAACCACTAGCCTGCATGTGCATTCGCACACATGTGTATGTGTCTGCACATACCTAAGCATGCTGGCAAATACTCAGATACATGGCATTCTTAAATGAATTATCTAGTGAAGTAGAATGTCATAGAGGACACTTGACATCTGCCTCTGGCTTCCACAGGTACATACACATATATGTGTACACACACACACACACACACACACACACACACACAAATTGTGAACCTAGATTTTTTGTTTTCTCCCCAAAATGTGGAGAACAATTGTGTGTCTGTCAGGACAACAGATTGGATATACGTTAGTCTATTTTGTGCTATTACCAAAACACCCTAAGTTGGTTAATTCATTTAAAAAAACATAAGGTTTTTTTCTTACAGTTTTAGAGGGTAGCAAGCCCAGGGTCAGAAGGTTCCCTTTAAATAAGTGTGTTTTATGTTATTTCATCTCATGATAGATGGCAAAGGGCAAGAATACAAGAGGACAAATTCACAGCTCTAACCTCTATAAGAAGCATCAGTGCTTTGTGAGGGTGGAGCTCCATGACCAGAACACCTCCCACCTTCCTGCACTGGGAATTAAGCTCCCAAACATACTGTACTGGGGACATAGAGACCAGCAATATGGCTGACATCTTCCTTTCTTGTTGGTTCCTTATCTTCCATAAAATCATAATCTACTAGGATCATAAAATGAGCATTTCCCTTAATAGAGGCACCAGAAGCCCCTGGTGTGGAGCCTCAGCCTCCCTGTCCTTATGTCCCTGGGTCTTGCTTACCCTGAAGAACCTGCTCTAATGTCTGAACCACACCTACCTCCTAGCATGTCAGTCTGCTTTGTCATTGTTGTCACACATTCAAAGGACAGGATGAGAATAGAAAGTCTGTTTCCCAGCACACAATCTGACCTTTACTTCACGCCCATGTCTCAGGCTGGTAAGGGCCCTTTCTGCCTCTTACAAAAGCCCAGCTCAATACTGCTTCTTCAAACAGTGACTGGGATGGATAGGTAGACACGCCATAACTGAGGTAGCTGCTCTTAGGCTCTCCCTGAGACTGCTTTACACACGACTCTGCCTGGCTCTCAGCAGTGCAGGGGCCTCACTTCCATTGCTTCTCACTTTAGCTCAACTGCTTAGTCTCTGGATCAGACCGTGCTAATGCTGGTTGTGGCCGCTGGGTTTGGAGAGAGAATAGTCTAGAACAGTGCTTCTCAACCTGTGGGTCATAACCCCTTTGGGGACGCATATCAGATATCCTACATTTCAGATATTTACATTGTGATTTGTTACAGTAGCAAAATTACAGTTATAAAGTAGCAACAAAATAGCTTTATGGTTGGGGATCCACCACAATATGAGGAACTGTATTATAGTGTTGAGGCGTTAGGAAGGTTAAGAGCCAGTGGCCTAAAAAGTCTTAATTTCAAGTCACCTTTTCTTTATTTTCCCAATTTTTCTTTTTCTCCCTAGTGAATTCTATTTGTCCTCAAGGTTTTCTTGCTAACTACCCAAAATTCCTAATTCTGTAAAGACTCCTGAACTACGATATAGATATTTGTTAAGTTAAAATATAACTTAACAAATAACAGAAAACAACCAGGAGGAAGTGCAGAATTGATCTTTCATACGCTTTGTGTTCTTAAAACGATGCTGTTATCCTCATTATTAACTAGATTCCCTAACCCCTAGTATTGTCCTTCCAGCTCTGGCTTAATTATGGTCCCAGAATGATTTATTCCCTTGTTCCTAATTACTGCTCCATTGAATGCTTGTCCCGAAGGATGTTTTTGCCAATCTGCAGGCATAATTTAAAACACACAATACTCCCCCACACACATAAATACACACATACACACACTACAATATAGTCCATTTAAATTGATCCTTTAATAGGGTTTTCTAGCTATCTATGGTAGCCCAGGCCTGTAATACCACTTGGGAGGTAGAGACAAGATCAGAAATTCAGGACCACCTTCTCTTACTACATAGCAATTTTAAGACTAGCCTTGGCTACATGGGACCCTGTCAGACAAACAGATGGATGATGGTTGGATGGATGGATGGATGGATGGATGGATGGATGGATGGATGGATGGATGGATGGGGATGGATGGGATAGATAGATAGATAGATAGATAGATAGACAGACAGACAGATAGACAGACAGATAGACAGACAGACAGACAGATATGCTCTCCATCAGAATCGCTGTTGTGGCATGATTGTGACACTAGACACTAAATATTTTGATCCAATTGATAAGATATAATTGCCCACCTAAACATACAAAGCCCTATCTACATCCATCCCTTAAGAACATTCAAAACAGCCTGTAAATACACAGAGTGGAATCTTAACGTCAGCCTCCGTGTTCTCCCCACTGTGGCTTCTCTCTGCCCCTCCTGTCTCTTCAACATTAAAAATTTTTAATTGTCCTTGTTTATGAAGTAAAAAGTGGAATCCTTACAGAAGAACCTGATTTTGGAACATTTTTTTCTTTAGTTTTAGTCATGTTTAGAATCTAAAACATTAGGAGGCTTAGACTGAACTAGAACAGAGTTTAGCCTGATGAGCCCCACCCTCACCACCCCATGGTAGCCACCCTGATCTGTAGCAAGCTGGGGCCTCGGCTCACCACACAAAGGCCTCCCCTGACCCCATTTTCCCTCTGGACCAGCGTCTCCCACCACTCACTATCCTAACACTAAGTTGGCTCAAACACATTTCTGCCTGAAACTGCTCAGGAAGGGCAAAGACATTAGTGACATCACTGCCTACACCCAGAAGCTTGGCATTGGAAAGGGAGACCAAAACTCGCCTGTACTTAAGTTGAGGCTGAGTGCCCTCTGTCTTCTGGGGCTTTACCCTGGCTTGGGGGTGGGGGAATGTCTGTCTCCACTATAAAGAAAGCCGCTGTTACTAGCCATTGAACCTTGAATTTCCATCCCCACCACCAACTTGGTGCCTCCACAGCCCATGCCTGTGTGACTGCAAAGACGCTTTGTGCTTTATGTTTCTCGCTGTCACCAAGCCTTATAGCACCATAGCAAAAATCAGTCTTTCTCATCATCATAGGTTCAGAACACACTTCGGCTTGTTTGTTTGCAATTTCGTGTTCATGTGCATATTGATGTGTGAATACAAGTACACATGCATATGGGGGATGTGCACTTGTGCACCTGTGGAGGCCAGCAGACGGCTTCTGATGTCGTGCTTCCTCAGGCGTTATCTACCTGTTACTGAGATAGAATCTCTCGTTGGGGAGGGGGAAGGGGGGCCGCTCTGGGGTAGGCTAAACTGACTGCCCAGTGCATTGAGGAGCTGCCTGGCTTTGCCTCTCCAGTGCTGGGATCAGGAATGCTGATCTGTTCATAGTATATGTTATTGTATATGTCATATGCTATAGATGTCATATACATAGTATGACTTTACTTACATGCCCTGTTCAGGACAATCTTATTGAAATGATTGTATTCTCTAAAGATTTCTACCCAATCACACCACTCCTGATGTCACCAATATCTGTACTGACCAGCTTTCCTAAGTGCGACATGGGAGTTTTTATGCCATTCTATAAAAAAGAAAACTGAGGCATTTTTTTCTTTCCTCTCAGCTATAAAGAACAGTTATGCCATTTACTGGGGAGTAGATACAACTGGAGATAATCAGTAAGAGAATTAAGTCAATCTCACACAAATAGGTTTCCTATTTGCAGTTCTTATATGTTGTGTGGATGCATATACAGTTTGTATGTGTATATGCATCTAAGTGGAAGTGAAATGAGGGGGAATGTGATAATGGAAAATACACTCTAATCATGTGATGTGTCTGTATGTGCATGTACCACACACAGCGAACATACACTGATGTAAACCTGGAAAGGAAAGTAACAACAGAAAGGACACTCTCAAGTCCTAAGTTGTGATTGTAAAGAATCAAGAAGCACTGGATAGTGAATAGAAATATAGCATTATTTGTACTCCTGAGAGCAGGTCTACTAAGCTATCACAGATATGGATCACCGTCTCCTTTGTTTTGCTTTGAGTTGAGGGACATAGTAACCAGACCCATTGCAGAGCCCTGAGCAGAAGCTAGCACAGTGAATGGCTGAAGGCGGCAGTGCTTTCCTTTGAAACACACTTTTAAGTTCATTGCACTAAGTCCTGGCCGTACCAGAGCACAGAGCACATGCTGAGGTCCCAGGCCCATAGCCACTGCTCTCCTCCATCATCAGGACCGTAGGGAAGCCACGCTGGATGACAGCAGAAGAGCGCCCAGCATGCTGTGAGTGTGCTGAATGAGGGGGTGTGTGACCTCTAGATCGGGGTTCACTAGGGAACTTTGCCAAAGGAAGCCATACATAGCCTGACAGTATGAGTCTTCAGGTGGAAGATGGGTGTAATAGGAGACCCTGCATTTATCCGCTGGCCCTTCCATTTACTTTGTGGCCATTGAGAAGTAAGTTAATTCTTCTGTGCACATGGTTGAAACAGATGATAGAAGAGGTGCGTCTTAGTGTCCTTTTGAGCCTTGCACATGTTCCATTACCTGTGTCACATATGAGCTCCATAGAACAGTCCTCGGTAGAGTCTGCTTCCTCCATTTGCTTGTTTTCCTGTGTTTCAAAGTCACTGTAGACCAGACTGACCTCTAAATTGCTATATAGCTGAGGCTAGCCTCCAATTCCTAATGATTCTCCTGCAGTCACCTCCTGAATGCTGGGATTGCAGATGTGTACCAGCATGCCTGGATCTTGCTTTCTGCTACTTGGAATCAAGCGGACACATTAGATGAAACGGTGCTGTATGTGGGGGACAGTTGTATCAGGGTTAACCGTGTTGAAAGCTGCATGTGCTTCTGTATTGTCATAAAGGAGATATCACATATAAGGTTATGAAGTAGTCAGAAATGTAGGGACATAGATGATGGTTGGACTTCACTGTGTAGTAAACAAAGGGGACAATTAAAGGTTTCCAGAGTATTAGATTCAGACTTTGTAAAGAAAATGTTCTAGCCAGTTTTAAGGCTGTAAAAGGGACATGTGGGAGAGCCTGAGCAAAGCAGAGATTCTATCTAACATGCTAAGCATAGTGGTGTAGCCCTTGCAGAATAGCATCTTCTAGGTGTGGCACAGCCATGGCAGTCATGAGCTCATAGGAGTGCTGTTACTGACCCAGTGCTTGCAGAGACTGGCCCTGTAACTAATCAGGAAGGGTGTGGAAGTGTTCTTAGGGTATATCCTACCTGTAGCCATAACTACAATTAGTTACCTGCAGGAAGCTCAAAGTACAAAATAAAAAGTCTTGTAGATCAGTGTAACCACAGTGAAATGGACTTGATCACGCCAGCCCTTCTTTATGACAGAGTGGAGACCATCTTAATCAATACCAGGCTGCTAGTCTCTTCCTCCTGCCAAGACCCATGCCTGAATGACCAGTGCTGTGACTGGTTCGTCACTATTGCACAGAAAGGGAATTTGAGATCAGGTTGAGATGGAATATGGAATAGTTACGAGAGCTGTCTTAGTGACTGTTGTGTTGCTGTGAAGAGACACCGTGACCAGAGCAACTTAAAAGGAAAGCTTTAATTAGGGGCTTCTTGGAGTTTCAGAGGTTGAGTCTATCTACGACCATCATGGTGAGAAACATGGCAGCAGGCAAGCAGGCATGACACTGTAGAGTAGTTGAAAACTTACATCTGATACACGAGCAGTAGACAAGGCAAGAGACAGACAGACTGGGCAGACAGACAGGCAGACAGACACAGACAAATGACAGACAGACTGGGCCTGGCATGGACTTTTAACACCTCCAAACATACCCCAGTGACACACTTCCTCCAACAAGACCAAATGTCCTAGTCCTTCCTAAACACTCCACTAACTGGGAACCAAGAATTCAAATATATGAGTCTATGAGAACCATGCCCATTGAAAACACCTCAGAGGTTCTACAGCTGGCCTACAATGATGACCCACTTGGGCAAATGTTTGCAGGTAACATGGAAGCTACAAGGAAATCAGTTTTGGTTCTTTAGTGGGATTGCCTTTAATGCCTAGCTGATAGCCACAGATTTTGTATGGAATTACTCCCATAGAACTATTATCTTCCAAATCATCATGAAATGCACCTCTGTTGGGAAAATTTAGAAGGGGCAATTTCAAAATAAAAGCCATGTGTTATAAACCATGTGTTTCTAAGGTCTAACAAGCATATTTTAAAAACTAATGTAGTCTCAAAGAACTGTAAAAAACAATGGTTAATGTACTGTGGTACTCATGGACCATGTAAATAGCAGACTTTTATCAGTTTTCTTTCAGGTAAAATATTAATCTTAAAACCAACAGAGGTTGATATTCATGTGTTCTCCCTCCCTCCTCTGTCTTTGCTTCTCTTTTTCCCACTTTCCCTTTGTCCTATTTCTAAATATCTTTTTTTTTAAATTGAAACAGTTATAAGTAGGCTCTTTTCTGCCCAAGACAGGAGCTAACTTAATTTGAGTGTACCCACTAGACTACAAGACAGAGTCTGTGCTTGAGAAAACTTTTGGGAAACTCAATGAGAGGCAAGGAAGAGGCTGCTTATTTAGAGAAACTAGACCTGCTTGGTGTGGTTTTTATCCAGATGAAAGTAATGTGGCAGAGGCAAAGAAGGTGGCCTACACATTGGGCATTAAAGAGAGAATAGAATTAGACCATTGTGCAATGTTCTTCTCATGAAAAGAATTACCGTGAGTGGACAAACCTACTGAAGACTTGCATCAATCTGGTCAAAGCTCTCTTCACCAGTACATTGTTTCTCTCACTCGTAGGCATAAATCATAAACTTGGGGTCTTTAAAAAACACTTTCCCTTTATCCTGTAGAATGTCAACAAACCTACTGATGGTTATGCTAGTCTGATGAACGTGTGGGTGTGTGTATGTGTTTATGTGTGTGCATGTAGAGACAAGAAGACGAGCTACTGTGGGATCTGCCTGCTGGAGTTCACGGGATGAAAACACCAAGATAGACTTGTTAGGGTTGGGGTTGTTAGGGTTGGGGTTGTTAGGCTTGGGGTTGTTAGGGTTGGGGTTGTTAGGCTTGGGGTTGTTAGGGTTGGGGTTGGGGGAGGTGTTCGCTTCCGTGTGATTGTTAAGGACTTGAGGTTGCCTTCAGCTTTTGCAAAGAGATGGAGTCACTCTGTAGTTTAGGCTGGCATAGAACTCACTCTGGAGCCCACCAACCGTGACGCTCACAACAAGCCGTCTGTCTCTGCCTCCTGAGCTCACAAGGAAGACCACATCTGTCTTTAGTTCCTTCGTTTGTATCATTAATTGGGCCTTTTATTATTCTTTACATTCTTTTCTTCCTTACAAAATGTAAAAGGAAGTTCCTGCATCAATATTTTAAATCTCTTTCTGGGCTGGCAAGATGGATCCATGAGTAAAGCACTGGCTGCCAGCCTGGTGGCCTCAGTTTGATCCTTGGAACCCGCATGGTGGAAGGATAGACTGACCCCTTCAAATTGCCTACAACCTATATACTTTGCGGTACGTGTGTGTGTGTGTGTGTGTGTGTGTGTGTGTGTGTGTGTGCGCGCGCGCGCGCACACGCACGCACACATACATGCATGTGCACATACATATATACCCCACAGATAAATTTTCAAAAGTTATTGTTTATTGTCTCAATATACAATAAGTTCTGTGCTCTGTATTGGGAAAGTGGCGGGGAAGTAATGGGAATAGTTTTCATCTTGAAACTTTTAATCTAATATACTTTACAGATATAAACATAACAATTACAGGAAGTCCAAGAGAATTAATTGTAAAACAAATGAGTGTAATCCAGATACAAGGTCCCTTTAGGGGAAAAAGCAACTAAAAGGTTAATCTACATAAAAGAAGTGGAGAAGATCAGGTATGCTGAAGGTAACAGGCCCCAAGTAAGCAGATACCCTAGAAATATGTGAAAAAGAAATAGAGAAAGGCACGGTGGCTCAGTGAGGAAGTGATTACAGACAAGCCAAAGGCACAGTGGCTCAGTGAGGAAGTGATTACAGACGAGCCAGATGACCTAAGCTCAACCTTTGGAATGCACATGGTGGGAGGAGAAAATTTACTCCCCCAAGTTGTCTCAACATGTATACCTGGCTCTCACACACATGCACCTTCACACATGCACCCACAAGTACACTAACATGAATGTAGAGGGGAAAAAGAGAAATATGCACCTTTATGATGAAAGGTGATAATTATCTGAAAATTTAAATGATACATAAATGAAATTATAAAGCTTAAGTCTATCCCTGGGTAAGACTGGATTATGGCAATATCAAAGTCCTCACATGATTCTGTAGACTTGATAGTCTTCATCAAAAAGCCAGTGAGGCTTTTGTTAAATTTTAGTACAAAGCAGTACAGACTTTATATAAGAAATAACAGGATGCCGTTAGGGATACGCAGCATAGCAGGAATTCCGTCATTGTAACTCAGCAGAAAAATAGGCAAAGTCAAAATACATAAAAATTATAACAAAAACTTGACCTTTTATGTCAGCAGAGACTGTGGTTGTGTGTGGGGCTGTGGTATTTTTGAAATTGATACTATATACTGTTGTTGTAAAAAAAGAAAGTGCTGTAAACTGTCTAGAAAGGAGTAAGTTGGCACAGCCGCTGTAGAAAGCAGTTATGCTGAAACACGCTTTCCTCCTGGTAATTCCCCACCTAGATAAATGTTCGCCCACAAATCCAAAGAGGCATGCGCTCTTACTGCTAATAGTCAAAAACTGGCAGCAAGCCAGGTGTCTTTTAATAGGAAAGTTGTTAAATAAATTATAACATCTTCATCATCTGACCTCGTGTGCACTCAGATGAAAACTGAAGCAGAGGCCATGCGCCAGCATAGAGTGCTGGGCTTTCCTCCGTGCGCACAGGGAGCCGTTGTGGGGCTTTGAGTAGAAGCATACCATGGCCAGACTCGAGCTTCTAAAATATCTTCTTGGATGGATTATGGAAAATGATCAGAGAGACGTAAACTAGGGTAGAGAACCCCATTAGGAGAGTGTTAATTCGGTTGACCATTAATGATGGCCCCCTGAGATGGCAGCCACAGTGCTGGTGCCGGCCAGAAACACTTCGAAGTAGCAATATATTTTAGTGTTCCGTTTTGACATATCTTGGGCAGCTCTTCATACAAAATGCTTACCGAGGCAGAGATGATAAAACAGGTTTGCTGACTGAATCATCGGCTGGCTAAATTATTTAGGATTAGAGGTCAATTTTTCTCACTCACTGGCTTTCCGTGTCCTTGTTGAAAGGATGGAGCCCATCGATGTGACATTGACGTTCTTGAGCAGCTGCATGGCCTAACGTAGATGTAGGTCTAGCCCAGGTTAATAGTACAGCCAGTGTCTGCTTTCGCTCCACAGATGTAGGGCTAGCCCAGGTTAATGTACAGCCAGTGTCTGCTTTCGCTCCACAGATGTAGGGCTAGCCCAGGTTAATGTACAGCCAGTGTCTGCTTTCGCTCCACAGATGGAGGTCTAGCCCAGGTTAACAGTACAGCCAGTGTCTGCTTTCGCTCCACAGATTTCTTCCCTGGTTTTCGTTTTCAAAGGCTACATGGTGTGTGCGTAATAGTGTATACCAGTTTATCCACCTTTTGAGACCAGGCAGATTTAAATTACTAATAAATGAATGAGTATAAAAGTCACCATCCTAACCGTGCTGTGGCTTTGATCCCTTGGTGGCTGTCAAGGTGTCACTTGATATTTATCTCTTAACATGAATATTTCATATTGGTTTAGAAAAGGTCATCTAATAATAAAAAAATCATTTTAAGCCCTCACCAGCTATTTGTACTGATCAGGTTTCCAGGATTAATTGCGCACTTGCAATGTTTCTTTATAACCCTAACTTGACTTTAAACTTGAGGATGTAACATGCTGTGGAAGCTCAGGCCCTAGAGCCGGACTACAGAGTGAGAGGGTGAGTAGTTGTCACCTACCAGCTATGGGAACAGGGGGACACTTGGGGACACAGTGTCTTCGGGCCTCCAGGTCGAAGTGGTGCTGAGCACCAATCTTGATTATATTAATAAAACACTTACTGTCATTATATGCTAAGTGAACACATTAAATGGAAGTCTTTCTTGACATGTATGTTTAGGTGAAATGTAAAAATAATTTCACTGGAGAACATACAGTAAGAGAACCATTTGAGGTGTAAGCATTTGTTTGTGGGTTTTTTAAGAAGATGTATTATTATTTTTATGTATGTGTCTCTGTATCTATACACATTCATGTTTGTCTGTGTATGCGTAAAATCAAAGGCCAGAAGAGGGCGTCAGATCCCTTGGAGCTGAAATCTAAAATGGTTGTAAGCTATTGCACAGGTACTGGGAAGTAAATCGATCCTCTGAGAACAGGCAGTACTCTTAACCCCTGAGCCATCTCTCTAATCCCTGGCTGTGGAATTTTTCTATGTACAAATGTAGCGAGTAAGAATATTTTTGTGAACATTACTAATATTAGAACCAGAGTTTGAGGAGTTTGTTTTATTTTTAAAAAAAACTGAAAAGGTACCTTTCCAGTTACAACACGACATCAGTGTCCCAGCAACCGTGGCCAATGAGCCGTTTGACACAATTAACCGTGGTATGTAAGCCAACCACCTGGCTCTACCTAGCAGCTGCCAGTGTGATAAGAGATGGTGCTAGCTGAGCGAGGTACTTATGGCTTTCATCTCAGCACTTGAGAGATAGAGGCAGGTGGAGCTCTGTGAGTTCAAGGTCATCCTAGTCTACATTGTAAGTTCTAGACCAGCCAGAGCTACATACATACTGAAACAATTTCTCTTCTGCCTCACTCTTCTCTGTCTCTCTCCTTCACACACACACACACACACACACACACACACACACACCACATACAGACAGACAGGCTTGCATGCGTTGATGGAACTGGTTCTCCATATATTTGATATATGTATGGAGAAGACCAGCCCAGCCCAGCCCAGCACCTTGCCTGACTCTGCTCAGGTCACATGTTGCTTCTGCCATATCAGGGTGTACTTCCAGCAGGGTAGGCAGTACTGGGAATGGTTCCAGCCCACCACGAGTCTTCCTGGTCTCTGAACAAGACAGCATGATTCCACAGGCACATTTGTCAAGAGCGTGGTCACAGCCTAAGGAGCACAGAATACATCTTTGCCAGTATCACTCTCGTCTTTTCTCTGAGGCCTAGAAGGAGGATATTCTGACTAGGAAGTACATCATGGCAGAGAAGTCAGGACGGCAGGAACATGAGGCTGCTTGTGTACATCTTGGCAGACCAAGAGAAAGAATAGGTTAGAAATGAAGCAAAGTGAGACCGTAAACCACCATAACACACAGTCCAGCATCCCAAGTCCTTCAGCTGAGCCCCACGTCCTAATGCTTCCTTAGCCTCCCTAAACAGCACAGTATTCAGCACAGAAGCCTGTGAGTGAGTGGTATTTAACATTTACTCAGAGCTGTCTGTTTGCCTGTCCACTTCCTCCAATGGTACAACACAGTAGGAAGGCCCTAGGCAGCTTCTCCGCCTGGATTTTAGATGTCAGTGTATCCAGAACTGTAAAGATGTAAGGTGGCCATGACCTTTCTTCATGATAGAAGCACAGCTTGAATCAGAGATCTCACTGGAACAGTTTTCCTAGTCAGCATTTTGACATGTTCTCTATTTGATACTATAAACTAGCCCTAAGTACAGAACTGTGCATAGATCTTTAATAAGCTATTTTAATTACTTTTCTCAGCTAATTAGGGAATAATGTTGGAATTCCTCCTTTCGTTCCCCGTCATTTTAGGCTTGCCCGAGCTGATAGGATTTTGATGTGTGCCGTTAGTGGTTATTGCAATGTCTTTGTTCTTGTCTTCTATGTTGCTCTAGACACCTACAGAAGTAGCAAAAAAGAGAATGCCTATGGGATGCTGAAAGCATCTGCAGGGGACTGGGTGCCTGGGCAGGGTCTCCCCCACAGTTGCCTTCCGCAGAGATGCTTGGAGCTGTTTCTGTGAGGTGCAAGCAGCAAAGGGGGGTGTGAAACTGAAACCTCGAGAGCTTCATGGATAAGGTGGTTATTTCAGCCCCCCTCTACCGTAGGCGTTAACTGAAAGATGGACATTGTCTGTGGCCCTTCCTGAAAGTTACAGAGGTAAAGCCTCTATGGGAAAAGATAGCACTGGGGAGAGTCCAAGTTAGAGACTTTTCAGAATATTGATGTTCCTTGGTACAGCTTCAGACAGAACCACATACCCACTAAAGACTGATTCACCAGTCAGGAAATACTGTGAATTACAATGACGGAGGCATTGTTTCAAACACTGGTGGACAAATGGAAAAAAATATAGTTGTGTGCTTTTATCTTGGATGTTTATTTCTCTCAAAAATGTTCAAGGTAGGGCCAGCAGGATGACTCAGAAGGTAAAGGTGGCCGCTGCCAAGCCTAGCAGCCGAGTTCACTCCAGCAAGAGAGAGACCCGTGTGAAGAAGAGACACAGTTCCACACACACACACAGCAGTGCGAGATGGGTGGCGATTAGCTTGCTTACAATCTTGTAGGCTATTTTTCCTACCAGGGGACCACTGCATGCACTGCTCTTAAACTTGATGCTATCTGCTCCACTATGTTCATCGCAGCCTTATTTATAATAGCCAGAAGCTGGAAAGAACCCAGATGCCCTTCAACAGAGGATTGGATACAGAAAATGTGGTACATCTACACAATGGAATATTACTCAGCTATCAAAAACAATGCCTTTATGAAATTCGTAGGCAAATGGTTGGAACTGGAAAATATCATCCTGAGTGAGGTAACCCAATCACAGAAAAACACACAGTGTATGCACTCATTGATAAGTGGCTATTAGCCCAAATGCTTGAATTACCCTAGATGCCTAGAACAAATGAAACTCAAGACAGATGATCAAAATGTGAATGCTTCACTCCTTCTTTAAAAGGGGAACAAGAATACCCTTGGGAGGGAACAGGGAGGCAAAGTTTAGAACAGAGGCAAAAGGAACACCCATTCAGAGCCTGCCCCACATGTGGCCCATACATATACAGCCACTAAACTAGATAAGATGGATGAAGCAAAGAAGTGCAGGCCGACAGGAACCGGATGTAGATCTCTCCTGAGAGACACAGCCAGAATACAGCAAATACAGAGGCGAATGCCAGCAGCAAACCACTGAACTGAGAACGGGACCCCCGTTGAAGGAATCAGAGAAAGGACTGGAATAGCTTGAAAGGGCTCGAGACCCCATATGAACAACAATGCCAGAGCTTCCAGGGACTAAGCCACTACCCAAAGACTATACATGGACTGACCCTGGACTCTGACCTCATAGGTAGCAATGAATAGCCTAGTAAGAGCACCAGTGGAAGGAGAAACCCTTGGTCCTGCCAAGGCTGAACCCCCAGTGAACGTGATTGTTGAGGGGAAGGTGGTAATGGGGGGAGAATGGGGAAGGGAACACTCATGTAGAAGGGGAGTGGGAGGGGTTAGGGGGATGTTGGCCTGGAAACGGGGAAAGGGAATAACAATCGAAATGTAAATAAGAAATACTCAAGTTAATAAAGATGGAAAAAAAAAACTTCATGCTATCAGGTGTACCGTTTAGGAACGAAGTATTGTTTATTATTATGGTTTTGGTTTATTAATGAAGAAGTACTCATTTTCGAATAACTGTTTAATCTGTAATTAAAACCTGGCAGCACTCTTAAAAATACAGTTAGAATGCATCGTCACTGCCATGCTATGTTGAATATGCAATGGCAAGCATTAGACAAGGCCTATCTATTTATCACTTTTAATGAATCTTTCACCCTGGGCCCACTTTAAGCCCTCGCTGATACTCCTGTCACCCGACTCATATGCTTCTAACAGCATTATCCGTCCCTGGGCCTGTGCATGGCTTAGAATAAAATCAAAACCTCTAGGTTTTGATCACATATAAGCAGGTCAGGGGAAAAATCATTATCATTACCATATCCTCATTAAGATGATGGGTCTGAGCCATATCTGCATGTTTGCTTGGCCATCTGAAATTCATGCGTGCAGAGGAAATTCTTCTTATCCTTTTGAAAGAAGAATAATAAATATTTATATTGCACACACAGCCTTAACTCTTTCAGGCAGGCACCGGATTGTGTTTTACAAACGAAAGGAATTGCTTCTGGAATCTTTTTCTTTCCCAGCATAATTCATTTTTCCAATAACTCCTTTAAAATTAATTATAGATTTATCAGTATTGAAAATACTCCCTTTTCCTCCCCCGCCCCCATTAAACATATTTTGTCTTACTTTTGGCAGTCTTTCTGAGCCATGGCTTCTAACTGGGGCAAACTTAGCTTTTCATAGCTGGTCTTCACTGGACCCCATGTGCCTACCCAAGATGCTGATCTACCCTTCATATCCAGGAGCCTAATCCTTCCTGGAACCCTTCACTGTGCTAGCTAGCATGTTGAGACATAATCTAGAGTGGCATATTCATATGATACTAAAAATAAGTAAATAAGCAAACTCACAGGAAAGCTGGGCCTCATGTACTCCAGGCTGGCCTCTAACTCGCTCACTAGTTAAGGATGGCCTTGAACTGCTGACCGTCCTGTCACTTATACAAGAATATTAGAATGTCAGGCTTGTGCCACAAGAAGTTTTATGTGGTCCTCGGATCGAAGGCAGGTTCGTGTGCATATAGTACATATGTGTCTATATGTACTAGACAAATACTTTACCTACTGAGCTACATCCCAGTCCATCATGTGAGTGTGTGCACCTGTACTTAGGTTCACGCAGCCTGTGTGCACTTGCAGAGGCCAGGGTCTTTCTCATTTAATGTCCACCTTGGTTTTTTTGGTCAGGGTCTCTCACTTCCCTGAAGCTCACTGATGGGCTTGATCGGCTGACAGGGATCTTCCTGTCTCTGCTAACCCTGAGACTTACAAAATTGTTCCACCTGGCTTTTTATGGGGTTGCTGGGGATCTGAATGGGGGTCCTCACCTTACCCACTGAGCCATCTCCCTAGTCACACATCCCTTCCTCCCATGTTACATTCACAACCTTTCTACCATCTTGAGGCAGGAAATTCAAAAAGGCCCTATGCATAGTTAACTTCATTCTACTTAGAACAATCTCATGACTCGTTTCTTAAAAGACACCCAGCAATAACATAGCTACCGTAAGTATGTTATAACTGGCACTGTAGTGTGTAACATACCTGTAATCACATCACTTGGGAAGTTAAGGCAGTAAGAGCAGAAGTTCAAAACCTTCTTCAGCTACACAGCAGGATTACAGCCTACCTGAGCTACATGAAACCTTGTATCAAATTCACAGACAGACAGACAGAGAATACTGCAATAAATGTTTCTGTTCACAGAGCTACATTTGCATAGTAAATGAAAGGTTCCTGAGAAGTTTGATTACTCACGTGAAGTTCTTAAGCTTCTCTCTTTGACTTACATGAAGTCTTTAGCTGTGGTACTACCTAGAGGGCAGCCCAGTGCTATCAGCTCTCATAAGATAGACTCATTCTCCATCACATCAGCCTGTTAATGCGAAAGCTACTCAAGACACAGGGCACATAATTATTCTAATAATACAGTTCAGAAAGTAAAAGTTTCTTCTGTCCATTCTTTCATTATCCTTTTATTATTGTAGTGGTGTGGGACAATTAAGGGAAAGCTATTACCTTTTGGTCAAAAGAAGAGTCTACATGCCCTCTTCTCCTCACCTAGGAGTTAATCCAGTTGGGCTGGTCCATCACCTAAGAAAGGGACTGCCTCAGAAAGGCTGATTGGCCTTTAGTCACACTAAAGAGACAGGCGGAATAATCATCCCTTCACTAAGAGCAGGTACTCTTCCTGCCCAGAATCCTTGTTCTTTGTGCAGTCACAAAAGAGACACTGTGAATGCTGTTAGTTAGTCTCTCAGAATGACTCCTTTCTGAGTCCTAACTCAGAATGACAAAACTTTTTCCCCCTTCTTTTCTGTCTGCCTGTCTCTGGCTGGAGCCTACATATGCTTTCTCTGGTCCTTTGGTCTCTTTTACTCTTTCTCTGGAAACCTGCATGGGGCTGCTTGTTCACCATGTGCCTGCTTACAGAGGTCGTGGCTTTGTCTTTTCCTCCTCAATGTCTTTCTCCTCTAGGCAGCTGCCAACACTTACAGCTTGTGTACCTGGAAGTTTTTTCTTTTCAATTCTGACAAAATTGTCCTTGAGCTTTCTTGTAAATATGGTCTTAAATTATTAATGAGACTCAGAGTCCCAAGAGGGGTTCCCAGGTAGCATGCAGGGCCAACCCCGTTGCCACATTTGCCTGGGATAAGAAAGGGCCACTAACATTCTGACTGCAAGAAAGGCAGCAGAGATGGTCTCCAACATTGTCCTTGGAGATCGCTTCAGAAGTCTCTGCACAGTCCCTGTAGGCAATTTCAGCTTTGTCTCTTGAAGTCAAGTTTTCGGCCCCTAGACAAGGTAAAAAGACCTTCCCTCCTGTGGGTCCTTAGCTTCTTCTCCTGTCAAGGTCAGAGTTCACATGGAGAGTTCCAGACATAACTTAGAAATGAACTGTGAATGGACTTTAAAGTGAGAACAAGCTACCATTCATAGTATGTTATTGCATATTTGAGTCAAAGCTTTAAATCACCATATAAATAAATATTTCTATAATAATCTTGATCTCTTAAACAGGATTGAGAGTCATTGGGGAATCAAAAAAAAAAAAATTTCCCGTTGTGCCCCCAGTGTGAAATGTCAAGCAGACTAAGTTGGCCTCTGAGAAGAATCACAACAGCACGCTTGGTGTGCACAGGAGACTGGCCCGCGTCATTCCCTTGCTAAGAGGATGAGAACATCTCAAGACCTGGCTGAATGTCCAGGCAGGAGGAAGTGCACTGGATGGAAACGATACAATGTGTGCAGTCTGAAAAAGATGGGGCCTCACACAGGCTTCCTTTTAAAACCCGGAGAGAAGCTTCATTAAGGGTTGGAGTAAGAGAGGGCAGGGATAGCCACCATGAGAGGAATGGTGGGCGGAGGCTGATGGGCCTCTTCAGAAAGTAGTGTTTATATGCAGATCCCAGGCAGTCTCCCCCAAGAGTCTCAGACCAATCACTAGGAGAAAGGAAAGGTCTGACTTTCCGTCACTTTAGGGCAGCAGGGACTTCACAGCACCTGGTGTGCTGGAGCATCAGGCAGGACACAGGGAGCTGGCATGGGTGGGCCTAGTCCTGGTTAGGACGTATGCCACAGGCACAACTCCTGAATCCCAAGTCCTTTACCGTACAGAGAAGGCGTTTTAGGATTTAAGTGGTCTCCAAAGGTTCCTTTAACTATATACGGTCTCACACAAAGTATTATAGCGTTAGAATGTCTGGCCCGACTTTCAGCCTGGCTTCAGTGGTCCCAGTCTGCTGGTGCCTGCCATACAGTAGTCTTAGAGAAGTTTGGAAGACCCAGACATACTGCCTAGGCTTTCCCAGCCGGTCCAGCCAGTTGGCTGGCTTTCCCCGTGCTGTCCTGGGAGCTGCAGCAGAGGCTCCTGTCTGCATCTGTGATAAACAGCTTTCCTAGAGAGCCCACAGACCTGGCTAGATTTGGCTTTGGTCCACAATGCAATATTGTGTTTGGCAGCTGAAGCCATTATGGGAAAGGAGGAAAAAAAAATCAAAGAACCCTCGCACCAAATTTCCTTTTGAAAAGGGCATTACTGATCAAAAAGCAGGGCTCAGAACTGAAGATTGCTTAGCGTAAATGACTGTCATGTTTCTGTCCCTCTCCCGTCTCAGTCCTTACCCCAGAATAGATGAATATTAGAAATCAGTGAGACTTTTGTTTTTCTCAGCAGTCACTCTAGAGAAATAAGTGTATTTGCTTCTTTGGTTATGTAGGATCTTTTATTCTTGGTTTAAATGTGTGCAAAAAAGTCCCCTGTCCACAAGCCCTGCCTCCCTATGTTGAATTTCATGTATTTTCACACTTGTCTGTCATCCAAAGGAAGCACGGAGACTAGGTCTGAACCAAGCTACTCTCATTTAAATTGCAGGATGTGTGCATGTACATGTGCACCCAGCTAATTACAGGTTGCAACAGAATTTGGTAGGATTTCAATTTCGTTTCATTATGTCTCAGACAGGGGTGTAGCATTGAAAAGGAATAGCTAGAATGGGTGAAGAGAAACACATAGGTGGCATTTTCTTTCCATACAGACTTTTAAGGGGGATGGGATTTAGTTTGGGGTCTTGTTTTGTTTTGTTAAGTCAACAAGAACATCTCTCAGTAGATGTTATCAGATGGATAGCAGGACTTGTTTGTGCTTAAAGAAGATCCATTACCCCAGCAGAGAAAACTGAGAGATGCAGGTGTCTGGTCCTGCAAATGGGATTTTCCCCCTTACTGCCTGGATGCGTCGCTAACAAAGCAGAGGCTCTCCAGTTCAGGTCTCAGGGTCTCCCGGAGCTAAGCCTAGAAGCAAGGAAAAGGAAGGATAGCTGGAGAGAATAATTGCTATTCAGTCTTCTTTAATGAGATGTATGGCCCGCTGCTGAAAGATTGTGGCTGTGTCTTTTGTTATGCTAATTAGACACATTGGAGCTTGGCAGTCTTTGATTTCTGCTTAATCCTTTCTGTTTCCTCAGCCTCAGTCCTGACTGGCAAATGCTTTGCAGATAGTGGGCTGTGTCTCACCACACTTGCTATTTATCAGTTCTGTGTACACTGACTTCTTTGGTAGAAAGGTGGATAATAAAAGATTTATTTTACCAAAGGCAGTATGTATTTCAGGCCTTCATGTTTTGACTTAAAGTTGTTTTTTGTTTTTTATTTGAAAATGACCATTCTCTCTCTGCCTTTTAAGTTCCTTTGCCATTGCTGTTTCTGTGGCCACTCTTTCAGTCATAAAGAATAGGTGACAATTTGGATCATCTCTCCTCTGGTCCCAAGACCTTGCTAAAATCTCTGTGTAAGTCTCAAGTTGATTACACCCTAAAATGTTAGGGAAGCTATAATTTGAAGGGAGTTGGGGAGAAGCAAGAATAATTTAATGGCCCAAACAACAATTTAGCCTGACTTTACAATCTGCAGATACACCTGCCTTCTTTTCTAAGACTGAAGCATTAGATTTATAGGTCACCACAATTAAGAGTATCCGTGGTGAGTTTTTAATGTCTTTTGAAAAATTACCAGCATGGCCCTCTTCTAAATAGTAGTGCTGTGACCTGTGAGATTCTCTGACAGATCCTCTTATGTATGTGAGATAGATAGATAGATAGATAGATAGATAGATAGATAGATAGATAGATAGATATGCCCCAAAAGTGGTGTTTTAACAAGAAAACAGTCTAAAATCCAGTGGAGAATTTTACATGATTCTATTCATCCTGACTTTCTGTTTTAAATAAAGGTCTCAGTTATACAGGCCAGCATCACGCTCCTGTAGCCAAGCACTACCTCAGACTTCAGATCTTCCCACCTCCATGTTCCACGTTTTGGGGTCCCAAGCATGTGCTAGCACACCCCCTTCTATAGGTGCTGGGGTCCCAAGCATGTGCTAGCACACCCCCTTCTATAGGTGCTGGGGTCCCAAGCATGTGCTAGCACACCCCCTTCTGATGGTGTTGGGGATAGAACCCTGAACCTACTGTGTGGGACACAAACACTAACAACTGAGCCACATTCTCAGCCTTATGTTGTATTTTTGTGTTTTGTACCAGTGGGTACTTTACTTACAGCACATTTCAATTGGATTTGTTGCCTGTGCAACAATTAAATTAAACTAATTAAAACTTAAATGTATAGTCATGCTATAGACATATCAGTTGGGACAAGGCTCCATAACTGGATTGGTGTGGTAAAGTTATCTCATGGACATATACCAGTTATGACAAAATGTTTTATGAAAACTTTTATTTTTGAATCATTTTATACTATTTTTTTGCCTTTTCGTATAGTTGATAAAATGACATATGGTCATAGTGTGTAATGTGTTTGTCTTCCTTTATGAGATGCTTATCAAAAAAATTTGGCCCAGCCTTGCCAACTAATGACCAAAGGAAACCAGTGGGGAAAACTAATGGGGTAAAGGTGAGTCAAGGGTTAAGTTGTTATGATTGGGCGTTGGGGAACAGGGCTCTGGAGAGCTGATGGCCCAGTGGTTACGAACATGTCTTGCTCTTCCAGAGGACCCAGGTTCTGTTCCTGGCACCAAGGTCAGATGGCCCAGAGGTACCTTTTACCTTTTACCTTTAACCTTTTGCCTTTAACCTCCACAGGCATCAATACAGACATACATACACCCTATACCCATGCCCCTACACACACATTATTAAAAATGCAAAACAAAACTAAATCTTAAAAGGGGTAGGGAACTCTATCCATATATCTCACATGAGGCCATGTAATCACAGTAATAAGATTCCATGGGTAGCTTTTACTGCCAACATCTAGCCAAACAAGTCGGTTAGCTCTGAGTGCTAAGCATGTCGCCATACCCCTGAGCATAGAAGAGCTTATCCTGGGCTGGGAAGAGTAGATCGAACGGACCGGTGCCAAATCTGATAAGGGGAAAGGATTTGTGTTAGTTCACTGACAACATGTGTCTCACACTGTCCATCAGTACCTCAGTTAAGTACACACATGCACTCACACATTCTTACACACACTCATACACACACACTCATACACACACATACTTCCACTAAAGCAGGTAGGCGCAGGCGACTGTGGAGCAGTCTCAAGTGGTCACCAAGCGGCTGGGCACTACTGCTTTTGGTTCTGTGAGTTTTGTGAAAACAGTGCTGGAATGAAGCTTGGCCTCCAGCTGGGAAGAAACTACCAAGATTTGCCTTTGTGCCCGGTGGTCACAGGGCCACCACTGCAGGGACAGGGTCTGAGGCTTCTGGCACAGTGGCTTCAGTTAGCCTCAACTGTCTGGACTCTAGTTCCTGTGTCTGTGTAATTTTGAAAGGGCTTTGGAAGGACCTGGTTTTCAGAATTTCTTCCTGTTTAGGTAATTTCTAAGTGAAAGGAAGAATAAGAGATACAGTGGGGTCCTCATAGCATTTAATCTGTATGCAAATAGAGATGACTTTAAAAGTACAGACATTCTGCCTCAAAGGAGTGTTTTTCCCGCTTGACTAAAACTATCCCCGTTAATAAGTGTAGCTAAACAACATTTTTCCATGTGGAGGAAAAATGTCTTTTCTAAGACACTAAAATGTTTTTATCGTTGTTTCATAATTAGACACACATTCCCTTAAGCATAAATGCCACCATCTCTTACGGGCCCTGGAGCAGCCCAGGCAGCTGCGAGCTAGCTCTGTGCCTGCCGATCTGAGGCTCATCGCTTGTTTTCTGCAGCCTCACCTTTTCTGACACACATTCCTGTGCCACGTACTTCTTGCACTACAGACTGGATGGAACTGTACAGTGAGAATGCTGTTAAAGTCCAGCGCCATTGCTGTCATCACTGTTGGCTCTGTCGTTAGTATACCTGAGTGTGCTTCTTCAGTTCCAGCGCCTGGCACACGAGAACACAGAAGTGTGCGTCAACAGTCAGGAAAGAGAGTGATGGAGACCCAGCGCCGCACGCTCTGCCTGTTGTGAGTGATGAGTCAAAATGGAAAGGTTATCATTTTCATTAGCAGGGAAGGGGACCATGCTTTTCTCCCAGTGTAATTACAGCGCTTCACTGGCAACAGCACACTACAGTAATTAGTCTAAAGGTGTGTGTAAGGGCAGGCTTCTCCGCACAGACACTGGGAAGATTATTCCACAGTTTAAGGTCACAGCCTTGTGTTTAACATGTTCCAGGCAGCTTAGGGGAGAGAGAAAAAAAATCCAAACTTAATTTGACTGGAGCTAATGAAAGACATTTGACATTTCCCAGAGTCATGCATTCAGAAGTTAGTCAGGTAGAAAAACTGTATTTTATTATCTACACTGGAAAAGAAAACGTAGCCACAATAGTAGCGTGTCATAATATTTTGTAGGGCAAACAGATAAAATTCAAGCTGATCAGGACTGTGGTATAAATGATTGTAAGCATATACAGCTTAATCTCCCTTCTTTTTTGGAAACAAGTATGGATAGAAAAACTGTTTTGCTTCTGAGACACTGGAGCCTAAGCCAGCCTGGAACTCCTGTGTAGCCGGATGGCCTCAAACCTCTGATGAGCCTCCAGCCTCAGCCACCCAAGTTCTAGAATCTCAGGAGGCCATCTCCAAGCCCAACGTAGAAAAAGCAGGTTCCTTCAGGAGGTCATTTCTTCCCCCCTACAGCTTTTCCAGCAATAGATGTTTCTCTCACGGTGTGTATATGTGTGTGTGAATGTTTATGAATTCTCCAAACTGACTCTGAACTTTGTTGGGGGGGGTAGCATTTCTTTTTTGTTCCTCTTGAAAGTCACATTGAAATATTAAAACTTGTTATAATGTAGAATTTGAACATAGAAATTACATTGACATTATTTTCCAAATCTACTTTTTGGGTTTTCTATGTGTAAAACGCTTGTAAAAAACAGAAAAGAAAAAGAAAGAAAGGAAGAAAGAAAGAAAGGAAGGAAGGAAGGAAGGAAGGAAGGAAGGAAGGAAAGAAAGAAAGAAAGGAAGAAAGAAAGAAAAAAAGGCAAACACTTCACATTCTGTGTACAGTCAAAGACTCACACGAGTTTAGAGACCCCGTTTGCTTTTTCTAATATAAAGCGGGGTTATATAGTCCCTTCTCTTACTGAATTAAAGGCATTCACCCAGATACCCCAATTTAGGCCAGTGCTTGAATAGCAGCTGCCTTCCTTCTAATAATTGTTTCCCGTTTTTCTCTCCAAAGTTTTTAGTATAGTATTGCAGGGTGTTGTTTGAGAAGAAATGGGGGGAATAGAGTGGTTCTGACAGCATGCAGTCAGCAGTTAGAACCTGTGGGAAATCATTGCTTTCTTATGTACCGTGTGTTTCCGCATGTTCCCCAGCAGTGGAGTTAGAACCAATTTCCCTCTCAACTTGAGCACTGGGGAAATCTACAGCTGAGATTTGAGGCCAGTGACAAGCTCTGATGATGTAACAGGCTGGAAGCCTGGACAGGAGCTGAAGTTGAGAAGTGTCCTTTTCTGTTTGCCCTCAATGGTGTTTCCATGCTCAGAAGTCAGACACTGCAGAATGAGGTCCCTGAAGCTGTGAGGGGTCAGCTCAGTAACCAGTTAGTTGACCAGGAGGCACAAGAGCTGGCTGGGTCCAGAGGCCTCTTTCTCATGGCCGCTGACTTGGGAGACCCTGGATCCCTCTCTCAAATCTAAGACTGCTAAGCACCCTCCAGGTTCAGAATTTTTTCAGTCTGTGGAAAGTTTCTGTTTTCTGCTGTACTTGCAGGATGGAGGGGGACCACATGGGTGGGGTAAGGGGGATTGCGAATACTGAGATTGACTCTCTCACCTCCTCTCTGTAAGACCTGAAACACTGGACCTCACTGATGTCACAGGCAAGGACTGTGTTTCCTGGCAGCTCTTGGGGCGGGATGGGGGAGTCCCCTTCTCTCAGGGTCCTGTGAGAATTTCTGCATACTTGTTCTTGTCTCATTTGGTCACCCTGTCTATTAAGCAGATAGTTTTACAGGATAGTTTATAATTCATCTTTTACAGAGTGACCTTTCAAAGTTAGGTTAAGATGGGCTGAATGAAGTTTTGTACGTCCTGGGAAAAATCGCCTTCTCTGCTGACATTTGATAAATAAATGACAAAGGATACTTAGTGGATACCAAGACCAGGAGCCACCCTGGAAAGTCCAGAGAGCTGAATTAAGAAACAAGCACGAGGGTCACATTGTCCCTTCCTTCCGAGTCAGAATCAGTGTGTTTTCCTGGCAGATGAGCTGAAGTCCAAAGCTTTGTAAAGAGAAACTGAGCAAAACTCTTCAGCTCCAAGGGAGTCACACATGAAATAAACATTTAGCTGACTGAAAAATTACATCCTTACAAAACAAAAAGATGAGGCATCTTTCTGAGGGCTTTTTAAAGGGGGGGTGGTTGGTTAAATTTTTCACTAGATATTGGTTCATGAATGACCCAATGAGCCTTTAAGAAACTTGTGAGTGCCCTTTGGTGACCATTAAGTATGAAGTTGTTAGTCTAAGTGCAAAAGATTAATGACTGTTGTTTTCAGAGCGCTCTCTATATATGCTCACTGTGAGAAAAACCTCCATTGCACAATTTCCTTTGCCAGAGACCCATGAAGTTTTGTGTTGATATCAGTTCCTAAATACAGGTCTAGATTAAAAATATAATAATAATAATAATAATAATAATAATAATAATAATAATAATATAAATTTTTAAAAACCGACTTGGTATGAAAAGTCTTTTGTTTAATATTTATATTTATTTAGTGTGTATGTGTGTATGTGCTCACGCATATGAGTGTTCCTGATGAGTCCAGAAGGGGCATCAGATCCCCAAGAACTATAGTCACAGATAGTCGTGAGCCACTTGATGTAGGCTCTGGGAACCAAATTCCCAGGTTTTTAAGTATTCTCTTTCCTCTTAGCGCTCTCCACCCTCCCAAGTTCCCCTGGAGAAGTGCCAGTCAAAGCCTAGTCAGGTCCCTGTCATCTGGGAAATAATCTGCTGCCAGGCACCCTGTAGCTTGCTCTGCTCTCCTACGCAGTACAGAGCATTCAAGGTGCTTTTCGGTTAGGTGTTAAGGAATTTGAGTTTTTGGTTTTGTTTTTTCCCACCTCCCTTGGATGCTGCTAGATCACATGCTCCTTCTGTGGCCCACCATGCCTTTCTTCCTATCCTACAATCTCAGGGTTGCTCTGTAGACTTGCCAGTGGCGGCTTAACTTTTTCTGCTGAATACGGTATTGTGCTGCCACTCGAAGACTTGTGAAAACCGTGTTTTCCAGCCCAGGATTTTCTTTGGTCACTTTACAGAGTGACATGACCTCTCATTCCTGTGGGTGGCTCCAACCTTTGACAGAGTCCTGTCACTGAAGAGCGATAGGTGCAGAAGGCCACATGTCAGACGAGGACACTTGTGGCCTGGTGCTGGCTAAGGTCCAGTGCGTTCTCTATCATTCTGTAAGATAAGCTCTGGTCTCTTCTCACAAATCAGCCCTGCTGCTAGCTAGCAGAGTAGCTCGGAGGGATGGTCTGATAGGCCTATGGAGGCCCATGGCTTGACCCTTCTGCCAGATGCCCTCTTTTTATCTCCGGGGTGGGGCCTTCTCACTCGGCTGGCAGCAGCACTCATGATAAGGCCTGTCATGCTGCCCACTGGAGATCTGATGGATGAGTCTTTAATGGGGAGTGGGCGAATCACATTTAGAAAACATAAAAAATAAATGTTTCCTCTAAAATGAGGTTTGATGACCGGGGTATAACTCAGTGGCAGAACACTTGCCAGGCCTGTGCTAGGCCCTGAATCCCATGCCCAGCACTGAAAGATTCGTTTTAAAAAGTATATAAGACATGAGGCTTGCAATACAATTTGTTAGATCTATCAGGTCTTTATTATTCCCCCAAGCCAAGTGCTTCTTGGAAATGTCTCTCCTCAACATCTTACGGCTTCTAAGAAGACTTGAGGCAGTTCGTTCTCTTCACGGTTGTGGTTGATAGCCAGTCCAAGTCCATTCACAGAAGTCTCGAAGGGGAGCTTTATTCTTTCTCATGGTAGCTCTCACAGGTGGGGATCAGTTGCAGCAGTGCTGATCATACCCAGCTTTCTTCCCCTTCCATTTGCTTGGTTTCCTCTGGAGATTGTAAGAGCTCCACCAGCGACCCAAGGTCCATAGCTGAGAAAGGGATCTCTCCCTGTCCACCTTCACACAGTCCAGTCCAGAGCCCTTTTAGCAGATGACAGCTAGACGCTCACTGTAAATAGTGCCCTGACTCATTCAAATCCCAGCTGCCTACATTAGAATGCAAAGCTTTGTTTGTTTTCACCGTCATCATTGTTTATGTCTCCATGTGAAGTAGAACAGCCCAGAAAAGCAGCGAGCAGCACCCACCCTCAGTGTTCTCACAGGGTTAACGCTAGCTGGAGTTTAATTGCAGATTACCTTAAGAACCATCGACAGGTACTCATCCTGTGTCATAAGCAGCTCACATTGGGAGCTGTGTGCAAACATCCCAGCTTTCTCCAGAAGAATAAACACCCATGAAACCTACCATTTACCAGTCGTTTTTGACAAATGGAACTTTAGAGGCTCATCATAAATATGGGGAGAACTTTCCTCTGTCTATTTGGATTGTTTTTAGAGAGATGTGTTATAGGAGTATGCATTTGGGGGGGATCAGTGGTTGTTTTGGGGGGGGGTTGTTTGGTTTTTAAGTCACCAGAGACCTCACAGCCTTTGGCTAAGGAGACTACATCGTGAATAGGGCGGTAAGCTAGATGGCACATTGGGGTGTACTTAGGTATTGGTGGAGGGGGGGTGGAGAGTTTACTGTTGTTTTTTTTAATTGTTAGGTGGTCTGTTCGGTGCAGCTGTGTTTATACTTCCTAAATGATAAGTGCCTGAACACAGTGACAAGTCCCCACAAATGAGAATAGGACTTTCTTTTTAAAAAAAAAAAAACAAAAAACCAAACCATCTGCCAGCAAGGGGTGTATTTACCAAGCAGCAACAGCAAAAGTGATTCCAGGCAGTTTCACAGCTGGTTTGATGGAGCAGACATTTTTGACAATGTTGGGTTTTGTTTTGTTTTTCTAAGTAATTGATCCTTTATAGGATATATTTCACAGTGGAATAAACTGGGAAATGACAATTGGGAGAGAGCACAGTCACTCTTCTTTAACCATTGTTTGGCTGAGGTAACCTATAGTTATTAACAATGACTGCATAAATTTGGAAATATAGACCTAACAGACCCATTGGTTGCTGAAATTTCAAATGTATTTTTATGAATTCTTTGAGAATTGTATATAGTTTATCATATTCACCCCATATGTCTTTCCCCAACTCTTCAGAGATCCACCCTATCTCCCTACCTTTCCCAGCTTTGTGTTCTCCCTCTGTTTTTAAGTTACCCACTTTCTGCTGCCCACATACTCATGGGTATATGGCCATACTGGAGTATATTTCTGTAAGATTTATCTACTTCATGTGTGTTAGTGCTCTGTGTGTTTGCACCTCTACATGCCAGAAGACAGCATTTGGTCCCATTCTAGATGGTTGTGAGCCACCATGTTGAACTCAGGGCCTCTGGAAGAGCAGCCAGTGCTCTTAACAGCTGAGCTGTCCGTTCAGCCCTTGGGAACTACACTCTTAAAGAAAATGGACACTCCTTTCCCCCATAAGAAAATGACTATCAAGAGCTCCCCAGAGATGGAAGCTTGTGAGCCCCTCCCCTCCTCCATACTAGAATGTTAACCGACTTGACCTTGTACGGTCTTGTGCTATGAACCCATGAGGTCAGCATCTTGTCATGTCCAGAAGACACTGTTTTGCACCCATCCTCCCTTACCTCTGGCTCTTAGAGTCTTTCCATCACTTCTTCTGTGCAGTGCCATGAGCCTGGGGCTGAGCACTCCACTAATTCTCTATTGGTTAACTACCATTTACAGCACAAAGAAACGTCTCTGATGAGATCTGAGAGCTGAACTAGGACTCTAAGATATTAATTTGATCCTTGACCAAAGTATGCCATTTAACAATAGGGTTTTGCCCTAAAAATCAAGTTGGGCAACCAAGAACAAGGCAGTGGCCAGTATTGTTTTGGAAGTCTCCAAGACATCTCCCAAGGGGAGGTAGCCATACCTGGCCTGAGATTTTTATTTTGCAGACTATGGCATCTAGGAGCATCTCAGTTTTTATTGGGATAAAACACCACAGCCAGAAACAACTTGAGGAGGAAAAGGTTTCTTTCATTTTACAACTTGTAAGTACATCATCCATGAAAGTCAGAGCCGCCACTCAAGGCCTTAAGCTGTAGGAAGGAGCTGATGCAGAGGCCTTGGAGGAATACTGCTTACTGGCTTGTTCCCCGTAGTTTGCTCGCCTGCTTCTTGTACACCCAGGACCACCTGTCCAGGTGTGGAACCACCCACACAGTGAGGTAGGCCCAAGCATACCAGTCATCAATCAAGAAAATGTCTTTTCTACAAACTAGACTGGAGGGGGCATTTTCTCACTGGAGGTTACTTCTTCCCAAGTGACTCTAGCTTCTGTCAAGTTGCCAAAAATCTACCCTGCACAGGAAGGAGCATTATCCCATATAGGGTAACACCAATTAAACTCTTTTATTGACCGTGTGTGTGAGTGTGTGTGTGTGAGTGTGTGTGTGTGTGTGTGAGTGTGTGTGTGTGTGTGTGTGTGTGTATGAAGCTTATAAGTACATATGGCTTTTTCACGATCTTTAGTATTAGTCATCTGTCCCTCCTTTGCCCTACCCTTCCATCCCTCTCTCCACCTAAACTTCCTCCCTTTTATTTCCTTTTTCCCCTTTGTATCATCTGTGTCCTACCATCCTTCTTACCTTAAGGTCCTTCTCCTGCTCCCTACCAATGCCTCTCTGGTTTTCTGAATTCTGCAGGTACTCCCAATAAAATAGCACATCCAAAGATCCACTCAGAGTAGCACATGTGACATTTGTCTTTCTGGGTCTGATATTGGTTACCTCACTCAGTATAATGTTTTCTAGTCCCATCCATTGATCCTCAAATTTCATAATTTCCATGTTTGCTCTTTAAGAAGTAACAAGAACATGAAGTTGTAGCTACAACAATGAGAGACTTGCCTATGACAGAGAAAAATACACATAAGAAGTAAATGACTTATGCAAATTAGTCATAATTTCAGAATTGTATGGGACAAGTGTAACACTGAAGAGTGAAGGCCTAAAAACTAGTTTTGTTTTCTAAATTGTGTATACTGTTTTAAAATTAGTGTGGGTGGGGGAGGTATGTGCACGTTAGTGAGTTCAGGTACCCCTGCAGACAGAAGAGGAAATCGGATCCTTAGGAAGTGAAGGCATAGGCAGTTGGAAGCCATCCAGTATGGGTGCCAGCCTCAAACCTGGATCTTCTGGAGAAGCTGTGTGCATCGTTCATCAGGGTTGTCTCTGCAGCCACTAATGACTAGTTTTGGGTGCATTTTTCCTTAGTGTTAGATCCCTTATAACTCAAATTAATGTTTATTACTATTCTCCCATATTGCCAAAATATTTTCCTGCATTTGGAGTAGAAGCAGCTTGTTCTGGCTTGTTGTACAAGTTTGTTGCAAGAAACAAAGTGCTATTTGGATTTTAGTGCACTCAGAAGCTTTTATTGTATCTAATGTGGAAGAAAGGAATCTGATTGAGTTGTTTCATAGTCATGAAAAAAAAATAAGGGTTTGTGCTATGATTATTTTACATTCCTGAATAGTTAATGTTTTTCAAGAGATTTGAATTAGTTATGCACAGTGTTGTCTGTTAAACAACTGACCATCTGTAGTCTACTTTAAATTCACACAGCAGCAGCTATGGTCCAGGAATATATGGGCTGCTATTTATTTTCAGATTCTTGCTTCTTTATCCTTGTCTTTTCTTTTCCCCACAGATTGGCGAAAGACAGCAAGTGTTAGTCACAGAAGAGTCTTTTGACTGCAAGTTTTATGTTGCACATAACCGATTCTATGAGCAGGTAACAACCACATTTCTGCTTTTTCTTCGAAGTGAGACTGGCTCTGAACATTTGAGCAAAAGGGAAAAGAAGAAGAATGGATTGTATGACTGAAGGGAACCAGGCTAGCAGGGTGGATCCCTAGTTCACTTCACAGAGGTTGTAAGTGTCATTGGGTGTACTGGAGGCCCTGCAAGTCCTGGATAGGACAGCCTCAGGCTTCTGGGAGTTGGGACTCAGAAGCTACCACTGAGTGAATGGAGAGGGCAGTCCTGTTGAGAAGGCAGGAAGAGTGTATATACCAAACACAGTAGTGTGAATTGTAGGGGTTCTCTCACTCACTTGCAGGTAAGGTAAGGAAGGCTGGCAAGAAGGGTAACCCTGAGTAGCCTCTAATACCTCCAAGGGAACTTGCCTCATCCTCACAAGGCCTCCACAGTAGTTCATCACTCTGAGGGGAATCCGAAGAATAGACCCTTTCTCTTTTGTTCCCAGCCTTTCAGCAAAGTAGAATTAAAAAATATTTACAAAATCTAAATGAACCCAAAAGTATCAACTCAGTAACCAAACACAGCCACTGTTGAGGGCTGTTTAGACCTGACTTCTGTCAGCACTTGGGTCTCACTTCCCCAATAGGTGAGAGAATGTCAGACGTGACTCACAGAGTGGCTCCCTCCAGGAAGAACCCTGAAAGGTCTGAGCAGGACCCGTGACCAGGGGACACTCAGAGTGGATGGCCACAGATGGTTCTGAGCCGTATTAATTTTCCTTAGTGTTAGGTGGGGTTTCCTATCCTTATGTTCTTTCTCATCAGATGGGAAGTGGATTTTTTTTCTCTCTTCTCTAGGTCATGACTAGAATTGGAATTTGGGGATTTTTAAGAATTACGTGGGCACTTGAGAAAGGACGACTGGAGTTAGAAAGCAATGAAGAGGCTACACTATTGCTTACCCACAGGAAATACTATCAAACTGGGCAGGAGTTCCTAGCTAGAGCCTCTCCAAACCCAAGAAGACACACTTGTCGGGTATCCAGGAAAGGCTGCAGCTGAGGAAGGAGCCCCCGTGCCTCACCTTAAAGCCAACCCTTCCTGTCCCATCTCAGGAAGAGCTGTTTCCCTATGCTGCCAACCCTCTGCTCAGCCCTGAGGAGGACCAGGATGTATTTCGGTCATGTCTTCCCTCTCCTTTCTCTGGCCATCTGGGTTTGTACCTCAGCCGGGAATCTTTCTTTTCGTTTTAAATGCAACTGCCTGCCTCATTAGCTGCTTCCTCTGTGGAAGGCAGGTGGACTTTTTCCAATTATTAAAACCCGAGCCCTTCATTCAGGTCAAGGCAGCAGATCAAGACGACTTATATTCCCAGGTATAGCACCAATACTTCTAGGCATAGCTTCGGCTAGGGGTTTTCTTCCTTTATGAAAATTATTTTAAAAGGGCCTGATACTAAGGCTCCTTTAGTCGGCCACCCTCTAGGTCACCTTTTCCCTATCCTTTGATGAAGCTGTGTCTGCTATGTGTGCAATGATCATAAAAACCAACCTCAGAAAGACCAACACCCAGTGTGACTTCTCAGGGACATTGGCTATGCAAGTGCAGGCTCTTTTCCTTAACCTACCCCCCTTTTTTTCCTGTCTTTCTAACCAAGCCTTTGAACAGTGCCATACCTTTTATTTTTCTAAATAAGATTGTATGAAAATATCAAACTATTGATGGTTTGTGATGTGTTTATAAAAAGATAAAGAGAGGGAGGGGAGATATGTTTTACGGAGGTGTAGTCAGGTATGGGGGAAGGGGGTGACTCCATGGGCCCATGATGAAACATCCCTTCTCCCTGAGGGATGGTATAGAATAGTTTATTCAGGGCACGGGGGCTGAGGGGGAGTCAAGAGGGTAGTAGAGGCAGAGAAAGGCAGAGAAAGGCAGAGAGAAAGAGAGAGTAGAGAAGTAGAGGCCAGCCATGAGCACGTGGAGAGGGAAGGGGGAGGGCAGTGGGAGGACAGAGCAGGAGCAGGGAGGTAAGAGCAAGAGAGTGGGGAGGGGGCAAGTAGCCCCTTTTATAGTGTCAGGCATACCTGGCTTTTGCCAGGTGACTGTGAGGTAAAACTTAGACAGAATGCTAGCAGTTTGGAACTGGTCTGTGTTGGAGCCTGACCTGAGAGTTTCACAAGAAGCTACAGTACTAAAGTTGGTGTGTGAGGGGAAAGAATGAATACAAACTACCTGTAAGTCCCCAGCAAGAGGAGACTCTTGCTGAGGTAAACATACCTCTATCATCTTATCAGCAGCTCTAGCAGAAAGAGCCATTTGAGCCTGTGAACCTGTGAGCCAGCCAAAGTAGCCTTCAGAGTGGCTGCTTCTGAACAAAGGTTGGCTCAGGAGACTAACAAACGCATCTCCTGTCCCACAACAACAGGTGTGAAAGGCAGCCATTAGCCGGAGAAGTCATTTAGGCAAGCACCAGTGTGCTGTGTTACTGAGAGCTGTTTTGAAATGCCCTTCCTTTTACCCTCTTGCACACATGAACACGCACGCACGCACGCACTCCTTCATTTGCAGGGACAGCTAACTTGAAGCTATTGTGAGTGAGGCTTTCATAATTTTCTAATTTGTTTCCTTTATTGCGCAGGACAGGCAAGGCCCAGGTATGAAAGGCCTGTCCAGAAGTGGTTGGCTGGCTATTGGGAATTCCCCAGGCTTCCTGCCACTGTGCTTCATTCAGAATAGCTGGCATCTGGTGAGGGCACTGGGTCTGCAGCCCTTTGGCTCCTCTCAGAAAGGCCTTACCACGCCCCAGGACTCCCAATCCCCCAGCAGCCAGGCAACAGAGCTGTCTGCAGTGGGATCCCAGGGCCTCTGAAGTGTGGACTGAGCTTTTCATGGCATAGAGCTTTTTTATTATTCATAGGAGCAAGCACACCATGCTGCTGTTAGATGTTAATGATGGGCAGAGGGGTGGGGGGGCAAGACGCCTTCCTACATCATTGTCCTGAAACCCAGAACTACTGTTAAATAACGCTGATGTGAAAACTCCTGATTTCTGAAAATCTGTTTCCAAGGTCTTAGTGCCAAAGAACCCTGCATTCATGGGGAAAATGGTTGAGGTCGACATTTATGAATCAGGAAAACACTTCTTGAAAGGACAGCCAGTATCAGAAACCAGAGTCTATACACCCTCCATCTGCAAGCCGCTGGCCAAGGGAGAAGTCTCAGGTTTGACAACGGTAAGCGTCAAGTTCCTTCCCTCCAGGCTGCGGATGCCACGGCAGCTTAGGAAGCTCAGTGACCCTGACCCTGCCTCTGTGCTCGCGTACCAGCCCCCCTCTCAAGGAGGCACGAGGCTTTGCCCCTCCCTTTCTGGCAGATGGAGATCTGGATGTGCAGGGTGGCTTTGCTGATGGCTACACTTTTGCTTCTCTGCCCATAAAGGGAGTAAACATCCTTTTCCAGGGCAGAAGCAGAAGGCCAAAAAGCCATTTTTGCAGGTAAGAGATTCAACACCACGGGTGACCAGATCCAGTGTGGTTCTGTCTCGTTGATCCTGAAGGGAGGGCGAAGAGGACCCCGTGTTTCCCTGCTGACAAAGCCTACAGGTGGACAGACACTGCGCCGTGGCACACGTGTGGTGGTGGGGCCTTCTGCTAGTGTGAGCTGCACATATACTGAAAATCAAACATGGTCTCCATTCCATAAACACGCAACCTGGCCCCTCCCTGTAAATATGGCCGTTTGCCAGACTCTCTCACACATTTCACTGAGCTACAGTTGTAAAAGCTGATGGAGTGTGAAATGAAAATGTGTATCACATTTCTAAGCATCATTTGATATCCTTTCTTCAACACAATTGTTAAACATCCCCCTCCCATAAAAGCACATAGCAATGACAACATACGGAAAAAGATGACGGGTGCTTATCTCCCATGCAATCCCTGGATCACTTAGATCTGCAGTCCTCCCTTCAGATGAATGGTACAGACTTCTTCATTAAAGTAACAGAAATACGACTTTACTTCAGGAAGAGTGGCGATCGCGTTGCCTCTGCCTGTCTTCACCGATGATGCTAAACTCAGATCTGGTGAGAACGGTACCTCTTCTGTGCTTGGCTGTTGCATTGGACAATACCCATATATGATGTCTGACCCACAGCAGAGGACCATGGGTTAGCGTGTGTCAAAGCCATGCCATCACTCTTCATTTGTGTGTACATAATTTATCATCATCATCATCATTACTATCGTTCAGTGTGTGTGTGTGTGTGTGTGTGTGTGTGTGTGTGTGTGTGTGTGTGTGTGTTTAGGTGAACATGTGGCGGTCAGAGGACAACTATAGAGATTTGGTTCTCTCCTTCCACTGTGAGGTCCAGGGATTAAGTTCAGGTTGTCAGGGTTATACAGCATAACTTTCATCCACTGAGCTATCTTATACCAGTATTGTATTTTATTTTATTTTGTTTTATTTTATTTTTGAGACAGGGTTTCATGTACACTAGACTAGTCTTGAACTCATTTTGAAGCTGACAATGAACTTGAACTCCTAATCCTTCTTCCTTCGCCTTCCATGTGCTAGCATGCACCGCTATATCCAGTTTGAGGCTGCCATCTTGCTAAAACTTGACAAGCAAAATCACTTACGTCCGTTTGGAGCTTGGAGGTATTTTAGTTACTGTTTTTGCTTTTGTTGGTGTTGTTTAATCTTATTTGGAAGTTGAAGAGAATAGTCTGGAAGCAGCAGTAGTCTGGTATTGAAATTAGATGGCTAGAAATTCAACCGCATTGTGTCAGCTTGCTCTTGGCTTGTTTTTCAGAAAACAGCTGTACTGCAGAGTGTGCTGTAAGAGACTTTTCTTTATCCGACACTCTGAGGCTTAGACTCAGGGCCGCATGTGTGCTAGGAAGCCTATCACTGTGTGGTTTCTCCACACTAGGAAGCTGATTTCCAGTGGCTGTAGTGGAAAGAATTTAACAGCAAATTGGACGAAATCTTTTAAAGGCCCTGCCTGGCTTGGTTTGCACACATGCATCTCCTGTAAGCACTCAAGTTCTAAAACCATCTTGTTTAGTAGCAATCCCTGAACAAAGGAAAGCAGCCCTTTCTGCTGTTTTCACAAACCTCATGCTTTCGAAAGGTGCAGCCCACTCAGCTCCTCTCCCCTCTCTCCCTTCGTTCAGCCTAGGAAATAGTGTTGCCACCAGCCTGCCTTTGCTCATGGCAGCACAGACGGCCAGGTATGATGAGGTCATGTGGCTCCTGGCTTCCCTGGGCTTAGAGAGATGGATTCTTCTGCCTTCGTGAAACTGCAAGGACAGGCTGTGGTGGGATTGTATTAGACTCTGTCTTACATCGTTGTTCCTCTTTTACTGTTATTTGCACATTTACCCAGCATGCCAGGATCAGAAGGCCTTGCCAGTGAATTCGTTCTGTTACTCACTGTATCTGTTAGGAGAAGTGCAGGGGGGTGGGGGGTAGAATAGGAGCTTCAGGCTTTTCAAGCAGGCAGGAGAGGTAATAACTCCGTCTCAGGCATGTTGAGCTTTGATAGCAGGGAAAAGTTCTGGAATTGGATTGGGAGACACCTAGCTCTGTGTGTGTTCGGAGTCTGGGCACAGGGACCAGGCTTTGCCAGTGCACCTGGGTCTGAAGCACTCCAAGCTTTAGTTCTGCCTGGTGCGTGGGAGTGAAGTATCCACCTTGCAGTGTTGGTAAAGGAATACATTCAGCCCTGCTGCTGAATAAGTTTCAGCTGGTACGTTTCCTTGCTCCAATTACATACGGCCTTTAGCTTCTCCCCAAATCTTGTTGTATTCAAGAAGAGTAGGGTGAAGACTTCAGGAAAAACATCTCCATGTTGACTATTTTAGCCATAATAATGGGTTCTCATTGTCCTTGGCAGGGATGGTATTTTTGTTAGGATGAAGCCACAGAGCTAATCCTATCAGAATTTGTTAACTGTCTGAACTTCCTAGGCTTCTGCTTAGTTCTTTTTTTTTTTTTTTTTTTTTTTCTAGAATAATCCCTTCCTATACCCTTTGTAAAGAAGTCAAAACAGAACAGGAATAGCTTGATGCCTATCCTAAAATCTCAGCACTGGGGTAGGATAGCAAAAGGATCAGGAATTGAAGGGCATCCCTAGCTACATAGATAGCTAAGACCCCATCTCAGAAAGGAGAAGGTATGGGGAGAGAAACCCAAAGCACTGGAAGGAAGTTACTGTGCCAAAAGTTATTTTCAATAATGAATACCTTTCCCTAATTGTTGATTTCATGGCCATTCTGGTGAATTGTTTATTTTTTTTCAAATACATGTGAGTGCCTGCATGAGTTTATGTGCAAGTGAACCCAGGTGCCTGAAGAGGCCCAGCATAGCAGTGGGTCCCCTGGAACTGGAGTGACAGGAAGTTGTGAGCTGCCCAGTGTGGATGCTAGCACTCAAACTCAAGTCTTTGGAAAAAGCAGGAAGTGTTCTTAATGGCTGAGCCATCTCTCTGGTCATGGTCTAGATGTTTAAGTCCTGTTCTTTGGGCTTACTCCATCGCACATCAGGGCCTGCAGACATCCTCACTGGAGCTGGTAAGAGGGACAGCTGATTAGGGAGGCAGTCTAGGCAAGGGGAATAAGAGGTCTGTGCTATGGGGTTCTGTCTCTTTAATTGACTTGTCAGAGTGTATATCACCAGGCTCCCCACACCCTGGTGTCTCACATACAACATGCTCATGCATAGTGAGCACTGAAGAAACCTCTCTCTCTACTGTTCAGTGATTGAAACATCCCACTCGACAGAATAGTCAGTGCTGCTCTGTGGAAGAACTCAGAGTTCCATAAATATGAATAAAATTATTATTTTAAATGATGTCTAGATTCCTGGAGCATGGAGGAAAGAGGAACTATAGAGTCGCTGTCTCTAAGAAATACATCTTGGTGGAAAAAGACAGAGAAACCTTTTCCCCCTCTTCTTTGAAGTACTGAGACCTGGACCCAGGGCCTCCCACATATGATGCAAAGTTTCTACTGTATAATTACTACATTTATAAGTTTTATTTTCAGACAGGGTCCAGCCTGCCCCGTTCTCCTGCTTCAGTTCCCTCAGAAGCTAGGCATATAGGTGTGCACAAGCAAGACAGAAGCGTCATAGATTGTCGATTCTCTCTAGGTTTATTAGAGATGTGTAGGAGGAGAAAAGAGGAGAAGAGAAAAGAAGAGACACAATTAGTCTGACTATTCTTAGGGAAGATGGGAGACAAATGCCACTCATAACTTAAGAAGTAGACTGAGGAAGTATGGTTGATTTAGGAAAGTTTATGGAATAACTTAAGTGAAGGACGCCCAGACTGGCCTTTCCTGGAGAACAGTTATGCCAGGGAACCATGGTCTTGGGGAGGAGGAAGGGATGGTGACATGCATTCTAAGACAATTCTTCATTGTTCCAGCATTACTTCTGAACTATGAAAGAACACAGATTTCACCCCTCCCTCCTCCCCAGCCTCCTAGGTCAAAGACTCTGGGGGTGACTCAGTGAAGTATTCTTAGGGATATTGAGTTGTTTTGTCTTGCCCTGTTTTTAGATCAAGCCACACTGTACCTGCTGGAATTCACTATGTAGAAGGCTGGCCCAGAACTCCCAACACTTCTTCCTCAAGAACTAGGATTATAGGTGTATATCACCGTGGCACATGATCTATTTTTAAATTATTTTTTTCACAACTTCATACACATGTATATGAACATATAAAATGTTGCTTATATTATAGGCATATTATCTTATCTCCTTCCTCCAAACCTTTTCTTAGTTCCAAAGAGTTCCCTTTTTGCTCTCATATGGGTCTTACCTCACATGTAGGGTGGGGCACCCCTTTGCATTTAATTACGGTTTCTTGCATGAGGAGAAGTAAGAACTATTTATTTGAGCAAGGACAACCAACTTATCAATGGCCACACTACTGGGGAATAGGACTCCACCGGCCCTCATGCTTCTTAAGAAGGGATAAGGCCCAATGAGCCTTCTTCACAAATATAAAATACTGACTGGCCTGTCTTGTGTAAATAGCCACTACTGCTATGAGTTCAACATGTCATGTCCAAGAGACAGAATCACAGCCCTTCCTCTTTTCAGTGATACTCTCTGAGCCTTGGAGGGCTTGATAAAGATACCAGCTGAACACTCAACAGTCATGGATGGATGGATGGATGCATGGATGCATGGATGCATGGATGCATGGATGCATGGATGCATGGATGGATATAAGAAAGGAAGGAGGAAAGGAGAAAAGGAAGGAGAAAGGGATAATGAATATGAATACATTTTCCACTATAACCATTTTATAGTGTCTTTGTTCAGCAAGCAGGCTCCTGAACTCTTATTAATGCTATAAAAACTATAACTCTGTACTTATTAAAGTCACTCCCGTTTTACCCCTCTGTTATTTATGATCTCATTGCCCATGACTACCTACTGGAGATGATTGATGAAAGAGACGTTGTACTGCCTTTGCCGTTTTGTGACTTGCTTGATGTCCTCAAATTTAATCCATCTTGTGCCGCTCCCAAAGGCTGGGTGACATTTCATTGTGCCATTACACGTTGGGTAGTGCCCCATGACATTTCCCCTGCTCAGTCTTCCATCTGCACATATTCAGAGTGCTGCCACCAGGTGCTTCCTGGCAACATGGTGTACAGATGTCTGCCTAAGCCCCTGCTCTAGATCCCAGAGTGACTCAGCTTCTGGTTGTATGGGATGTGGTTGTGCTGTTTTCCATGGCATCTGTGCCATCAGTGATATTCACTCATAACCGTGTCATCTCATGGCTTTGCTATAGGCCATCCGGCATGCCAACCAGTTAAAGCCCAGCTCCATTCTCTTTACATTGCAAGAGTCTTACTTGATACCTTCTGGTCAGGAATCCTCTTTCTATACCAGACTTTGGTTCACCGGATCCAAGAAGATAAGGAAGGAGAGGCAGAGAATGATAAGGAAGTAGGTGGGACTAGCCACCTTCTGTGTACTCAGTCACAGCAGCATTAGACTCTGCGCTATGAGAGAACAGAGCTGTTGACCCCTTGCAAGGCTGTGTGACTCATCCTACTCAACACACTTGATCTGACCACGTCTCGCATCAGAATGTAAGAAGTCTGCTGGGCAAAAAAAAAAAAAGTCTGCCGGGCCATGCCTAGCAGAAACATTTTCTCCTGGATTTTAAGACTACAAATATTTGGTTTTATTGCAAAGATTTATTCTTTTGTTGAGTTCTCTCCTGGTGGTAGAATTGGTTTAAGAAAGAGGTGTGTCACTAGTGAAAGGCCAGGAGACCTTATGGTCTGGCAGGTTTGGGTCAAATTACAGTGACAGTTCCTGCAATACTGTGCTGCTCACTTCCTTGAAACAGTTTCTCCAGAGAATGTAGTTATTACTTCAATCAGGGAGGATTAAAGTAATAGTGTAGACATGGGCACGGACATAGTGGATATATAAATTTTGTAAGCATAACAGCAATTTCCTGGCCTTTATTTTGACTGTAGAGTTCTTTAAAGTATTTTACTTACATTGGCTTCTGATATACAGTACAGTATAACAATTCAGAGCATGCATTCAGGATTCTGATAGCCTGGGTTTACATCTACGTTCCACCCCTTACAAACAGTATGAACTTGGAGAAGGGTAACCAGCCCAGGTCTCTGCTTATGAGACCCACAGGAACACCTAATACAGGATACAACAGAAGAGGCTTAGCACAGTAAACATTGCCACATTGCAAGCAGCAGTACCAGCAGCATTATTGTGATTTACTCCAAGGCATGATCCTACTCTAACTGACAATAGAAATTATACACTACTCTATGATTTCTAATGTACCCATTAACCGTTGACTTCTTCCAAAATGGCAGGAGAAAGCAGGTCACCTTAAGAGACTATAATGAGAATGACATTAATGCAAACCACTGGAGGGCCTGTGAGACAGCTCAGCGACAAAAAGCAGCCAAGTTAGATCCAGAAGACATACATGATGGATGGAGAGAACCAGTACCTGCAAGTTGTCCTCTGACCTTTACACGCAATGCTATGGCGTGTGTGGCTCACTTGAGTAAGTGGGACAGCTCAGCTTCCACCCTGCAGCCACTCTTGGTAAGAGAGCAAGCATTTTAGGGCGGCACGCTTGCTTCATTACCTGACAGAGGGCCAGCATGGCCGTCAGATGAACTGAATTCTGTGTACAACTATGCTGTGTTTTCAGGGCCTTGACCCTTAGACAAACACTGTTAAATGCTCTTCTTCCCATCTAACATTCATTTCCAAAACCACTGAAGTGAAGGGGCTATTAGTTCAGGGCCAGCTTTGAAAGCACATGAAAACTTTGTTCATGAGGTTAAGAAATGGCTTAATAATTAAGTTAAAACAGTTGAAAATGGATCTAATTTCAAACAGATCAGCTAACCGTGTTAGGAGCAAATGAGGGTGTGTTCCTTCCTATTCTCCTTCCACCCCAGTATGTTGGCTACAATCCCAAGACGTTTTTCCAGTTCCTTTCCTTTTTGTTTTCTCCCACCCCCACCCCCAGTTTAAACCATGCAAGACTGCATTCTTTATTGCTGGAGTGTTAAATTGGTGTCACAGACAATTAAGACCATAGCACATGTAATACGTGTGCTTTGCTGTCTTCCATGGTACATCTCGTCTGTTCCTTTTGCAGATCAGTTAAGACACACTTGATGGATAGCTGTTACTCCACACTTCCTTCCAGCCTGTGTTTATTTGGACACTGCTGAACTAGTATGGATCCTGTCAGTGGAAGCCACATAGAATGTTTACGCTGCCTTCCATGTACCAATCTGAGTACCATTCAGAGCATCATCAGCCAAGATGATGCTGAACAATTAGCTTTCATCTCACTTGAACCCCTAATTGTGCAATCAGCAATGATAATTTCCCTCCTCCCGAGGGTTGGAACTGGGCACACAGAGGAGAATTGCATGCATCAAGGGACTAATTGTGTCTTAATCGTGATAATAACCGCTACCATTTCATGAGCCTCTACTATGTGCCTAGCTTTGCGGCTTGCAATGCCTTGTGTTGTTACTGTAGCCTGGGGGCAGGCAGCTGAGCACCAGGAAGTGTCCTCAGCATGTCTGTGCACAATGACAAGGAGGTGCCGACAGTGACATTGAATGCACATGTTCATGCGCTCACATACACATCCTTCTCCTTTGCCCCACTGGGGCAGGGCAGAGAGAGAAGTGCAGTTGAGACAAAAGCAATGGCAGATGCCCAGAGCTAGGGAGGCTGATGAGTTTAAAAGCAAAGAATCAGGCTCTGAAGCCTGAATTGCTCATACGCACAGCATGCAGTTGCCTCCAGACCACTCATGTTTCCATCTTCACTGAAAATAGTATCTGGGCACTGAACTTGCTCTTAGATACAAGCAATGAAAGTAGCCTGAGCTTTGTGGAGGTTTTGGACTGGCTGCTGTGGTGGTTCTGCTATTCCATTGTGACTCTGGTGAGTGGGACAGAGAGTGAGGATAACAGTGAGGTCCACCGGCCTCCCTCACCATACGGAGGCAGGCGTGGCTGACGGCTGTGGCAGCAGGGATGGGATGCTGCTGGCTCACGTCTGGGTAGACCAAGGAGGAGGGAAGTGATGCAGGCACTCAGCTCACCTTCTCCCTTTTCCTCTTTTGGTGCTGCCTGGAGCCTCACCCAAGTGACAGGGCAGCCCGTGGTCAGGGCAGGCCTCCCTCACTCAATTCATCTCGGGAAGCACCCTTGCAGCCACACCAAAGGTGTTCTTCCCTAATTCTCTGGGCTTTTCACAATCTATTCAACTTAGCAATCAAATGTCGTTAGTTAGCCTGATGGCATAACTGCCTAATTTGTGGATGGCTTTTCTCGGTTTTGAAGTGAATCTAGTCAGACCTAGGACAACACTTGGTGGGAAAGCTTGTTAGATTAAAAGCTGTCTTCAGCAGCTTGTGAACATGGAAGGTCCCTGGTGTCTCTCCCACCTCCGAAGCTTAGAGCTAATGCACCTCTTTGGAAACACAGCCCCCTATGGTGAGTGGGTCCCAGCTTTCTAGAGCTTTCCCGAGTCTTCATGTCATTTTGTTATTATTCTACATGTGTTCACCCCATCTCCACTTAGTGACTATTTCCAGAATGGACCCTATGTCTGACTTGTCAGGTACTATCCCAGTCTGTCTGACTTGTCAGGGGCTATCCCAGTCTGGCTGACTTGTCAGGGGCTATCCCAGTCTGGCTGACTTGTCAGGGGCTATCCCAGTCTGGCTGACTTGTCAGGTACTATCCCAGTCTGTCTGACTTGTCAGGGGCTATCCCAGTCTGTCTCACTTGTCAGGGGCTATCCCAGTCTGTCTCACTTGTCAGGGGCTATCAGTCCAGTCTATCCCAGTCTGTCTCACTTGTCAGGGGCTATCCCAGTCTGTCTCACTTGTCAGGGGCTATCCCAGTCTGTACTGTAGGCTGACACCACTGGCACTTCTACCCACTGAAAATGGTTTGGATGAAAATTCTGTCATCAACTCTGAAATGCCCAAACTGTTTCAGAACTATGTTAACTGCTGCTTGAGATACAGAAGTCTGGGTGTGGACTTGCCTTTTAGGGTGGTAGGAGGGGAAATGCTTGCTCAATATTCATGTCTCCCCGAAATTCTTTTGTGAAAACAACCAGAACCATGAAAGGAGTGCAGGCTTTGGGACACATGTTATGTGGCAGAGTTCCCAGGCTTGAATCTTGACTGATACCAGGTGAAGACACAGCAGGGGCACTCTACATAAACTGGCGAGCAGCTCTGACAGTCTAGATGGAAGAATCTAGACTTCCCAAACTCCAGACCTGTTGTTCCAATGGTCCCCAGTCTGTGGGACCTTTATTCTAATAATTAAAACAGTGGATACGTGTCAGTCAAATGTGTGACCTATCCAGTGCTGAGTCACACAGTATCAGAATGTAACATGGGAGAAAGTCCTTGAAGAGGTCTGAGGGCCAGAGCTCTTTGGGAAGCAGGATACAGCTGACAGCCTCAGTAGGAAGGGAATTTAAAGGCAGACACTGGGCCATTTGGAGAATGACTGGAAGCAGAGTCTTTGCTGCTTTCCAGAAGCACATCGAAGCTGCCCTGAGAGTTCTGGCCTTAGTTTTGCCTTCCCTTGCCCCATCTGCTTCGCCAGTCTTAACGCTCATGCTACCTCCAATTATGGAGGCTGAGTCTTGTGTTTGCCCCTGGGACAAAGACACTTGAGAAGGGTTCGTGGGGAAGTGTATGACACTGACAAGGTAGAATTGACATTGGGAACTGTCAACGTAGAGAGGACCGTCCACTTCCACTTGGAAGGTTTCACGGATGTGAGATTAGAGCTGGGTTTAGAAGGTGAGAAGGACTCAGGCAGGTAAAGAATGAAAGTCTTGGTGTGAAAGGGTCGTAAGTTGATACAGAGTGCACAGGGCCGTGTCTGATGTTCTTTCACACTCAAAGCAATTGTGGGCAGTGGGAAGTCACAGGGAAGTAATGTTCAGTATGAAGACTGAGAACTCTGGGTTTAAGAAGCTAAATGTTTATACTAAACCTGTCAGAGAATGTGTCTTCCTCAAGAATCAGCCATGCTATGCTGCAGCACAGGTTAATCCCGACATCTCAGTCTTCCAACACAAGAGCAGACACATCCTGTCCACAGTAAGTGTTCCCTGTAGAGTCAGATTGTCACACATGGTGATTGAGTCCTCATGACAAGGCAAGAGACATGCAGGGAAGAAATGCTGGAGGCCTATGTGAGAGCAGCTCACCGAAGCAGGGGTGTCCCACCCAGGTTTCTATGTCCATTCCCCCGCTAGACCATAGTGCCATGGCCACCTCCAGTTAGTCCCCAGTACGTAAGTGTTGAGTGCACTTGGCTTTCAGTGATCTGCACTGAGATGGATGAGTTCTCTAAGCAGAGCGGTTGGTGTATACAATACACTTGTGCACATCACTCAAGATGTTAATGTGTTCTTTGAGCAGGGACTCTCAGGCAAGCTTCTCAGTCTACTCCTTGAAGTCCTTTGGCATCATGATAAGCAGATTGCAAAAGCTCCTGTGAAACAGATAATGATCTGTAAAGTTAAGTTCCTTTCATGGAGACTATGAGTACTTCACAGAAGGAGCTTGCCTGCTGCATGAATCCTAGCTTCACCCCACCTCCCGTCTTAGTGAAAACCACAGCCTACGTCCCCCGTCATACTCAGCATCGGCTTTGCATTGTGTGTAAAATAATACACAATACTTCTGACATAGTTTGCAGTATTTTATGTTTGCAAGGAAGAGCTTTCAGGAAATAAATTTCTTCTTTCCACCTGTCTCCCAGATGCAATGCAGTTCTGTAAAACTACCATGGAACCTACATATCCGGGCCATCATCAGGTCCGTTATCTCAGGCAGTTATCTGGTAGGATGCCGACCTGCAAAACCAGCGACCAGAGTGTGTCAGATGTGCCACCTCCTGAGAGAGGAGTCCAGAGAGCACTCGCAGCAGTGAATTACTGCAGACCTTACCAGGAGGAGCCCTTCCCCCACAGGCCCCTGGCTCATCGGGCTTTTTTCTTGGAGCCAGTGTGGCTTTGGCATGGTGGCCTCACCCTTTCAGATTGTGCCATCATCCTTTGGGCACTTGCCCTCTCTAGGTAGTTTGCTCAGCTACAATTTAGGGGTAATAAAGCCCGATTTATAGTTTTTAACAGTAGACTAAGGCTTGGGGGAATGCTCAGAGCAGTGCCTAGGTCTAGTAAGCAGTATGTGAATATCCTGTGGAATTGAAGGTTTGTGTGGGGGCTAATATCTCATCTATGGTTCGAAGATGTTGTCCCATATCACGTGTTCAGAATGGAGTGTGGGCATCAGCATTTAGCCAGGTGTATAAGCAGAGAGTTACGGAAAGCAAATCGTCTTGATGGCACTCGTGCGTCTTCCACTCTTCCTTTGACTGGGTGACTTTCTCCTGCTACTTTCATCCACGGTCTCTTGTTCTGAATAGCCTGAAAGCATCTGTGTTATCTCTGGGTTGTTTTCAAGCATTCTCCTGCAAAGTAACTTTCCCTGCTCTGCAGTTATCCTACAGTATTGCAGTCTATCTGACAGACTCCCTGTCTAGGGCAGATTGTGTCCTCCTCGTCAGAGTCATCCAGAGGTCCATGGGACCCCAAAATTCCATTCTTCTTTCCTATACCCAAAACAACCAAAAGTAGACTCCGATTCCTTTATTCATCCTGGGATTATTCACTGAAACAAGTGGCAGGCCAGCCACCTCCCAATGCTCAGACGATTGGACAAACACAACGTGATATTCGGGGTTGAGAGAACTTCATTCGACCATGAAAAGCAATGAATTTCTCACATAAGTGACTGCACAGATATACCCTGAATTTGAGGTGAAATAGGACAGACCAAAGTGTGACAAACATTGTGTGGGATAGGCAAGGGGAGGGTCATTCAGCCCTCTGTGAGGTGGCCAGCCACCAAGCTGACAGAGCTTCTGTGTGGACTGAGGAGCCGTTAGAAATAGTGACAATGGCACAAGGAAGCGAACCCAGGAAACAGAACGAGTGTCACGGGCTCTGCATTCAAGATGGCTACAGCTATCACTTTCATTTACATATATTTTATAGTGAAAATTTTAAAATAGGAAAAATCAACCTGTGGGTTTCAGGGTGAAAGCTGACAGCATCCCACAAGTCTGAGACCTTGACTTTTCTCCCCTTATGAACACTGGTCCAGCCACAGCAGCCTTCCTGCTGCTCTTTGACACGAAAGTGTCTCGAATGCCCATTGGGGAGGGCTTGTGCACCTGTCTGTCCCTCTGTTCATAGTGTGTTTCTCATTAGAGGTGTCTGTCATCTTGTGTCACTCAGACTCTGCTGAAACACACTGCCTTATCAGTGATCACCCGCCCACCTCCTATCATAATGTCGGTTACTATTTTTCTCTATAATGTAATTCACCACGGCACGCATCAAATACCTTATGTCAATTTCCAGACCCTAGAAGCTCATGAGTTCTAGGACTTTGTTTCCTTTGCAGTTGTCTTCTTGAAACCTAGATACCTGCCACATAGTACCTGCTGGTAAACATACGTGTTCAAGAGATACATACATAGCCCGCATTCAAAACACTGCTGGACCAAGTCTGTGGACACCGTCTGTCTATCTACAGTTCTCCATTGCTACCGTAAATGCCCCTTCCCTGATCTCTGCAGGGCTCACACATGTATTCGTACCAACCGCAGGGTAGGGTAGTAAAGGGTGAGGAACAAGAACACAGTGACCTTAGGCTTCTGCCTATGTATTTGATAACATCCCATTGGATTGGCCACGTAAGTCATGTGGTCAACAGAGCACTCTGCAAAGTGATGTCAGAAGGCAGACGTGCAGAAATGAGGAGTAAGAACCTTCACATATTCCATTACCAAAGCTCTGAGCCTGGGCAGCTGCGATTCGCTCTTCCTCTGTCTGTATTCCCATTAGAAAGCATTCTGCTCCAGCCTTAGATGCAGTGCTGAGTCTGGCTCTGGAATGCCATTTCCAGGTATCAATACAACTAGAAGAGTTGAGCATCAAAAGCAATCAAAACAGTAACAGAAGGAGCCTTCTTGCTGATTTTTGATTAGGAATATTAGGTGTATATTGCTTTAAGCCAGTTAGACAGACTGTGATCATTTGTTACCATTAGCATTGGGAAATGAAGCAGGGTAGTCCTTAATCTAGACTTACCCTTCCCAATGCTATGACCCTTTAATACAGCTCCTCATGTTGCGGTGACCTCCAACCATGATACCATTCTTTTTGCTACTTTATAGCTATAATTTTGCTATTGTTATGAATTATAATGAAAATCTGTGTTTTCTGATGGTCCTACGCAGCCCTTATGAAAGGGTTTCTCAGTTTGCAAAGGGGTTACACCACAGGTTGAGAAGCACTGCTCTGGAGAGTCTACATAAAGCATGAGAAGTTGTGAGTGGGCGGCCAAAGAGATGTTTACTTCTCTGATGTCAACATTGGCCAGCCACGTTTTAACCCCATTTCACCGTTGCGCCCTGTGGTGAGCAGGATAACAGCCCTGCAGGTTTCCCCACTATGCTGGTCAGTCTTATGCCAACTTGACACAAGCTAGAGTCATCTGAACAGAGGGGCCACAACTGAGAAAATGCTTCCCTAAAACTCACCGTAAGGCTTTTTTTGAACTAGTGATTGATGGGGAAGGACTCAGCCCGTTTTGGTTGGGGCCATCCCTGGGCTGGTGGTCCTGGGGTCTCTAAGAAAGCGGGCTGAGCAAGCCATGGGAAGCAAGCCAGTGAGCAGCCACCTGCGATGGCCTCTGCGTCACCTCTTGCCTTGTTTGAGTCATGTCCTGACTTTCTTCAGTGATGAACCTCGATATGAAAGTGTAAGCCAAATTACCCTGCTTTTTGGTCATAGTGTTTTGTCACATCAATAGAAGCCCTACTAAGACACCATGTTCACCATCTTAAACTTCAGATTTGTGACTGTGTTAGGTTACATGGCAGGACTCAAATTTGCTGATCATCTGGCTTTAAAGCGGGTTTCTTGAATGGGCCTAATATAATTACAAGGGTTTTAAAAAGTGAAATGGCAAGAAGGAGACTCAGGGGTCGGGTGATGGGAAACCTGACTAGCAAGCTGCATGCAGGCCACGAGCCTAGGGACAGAAACTTGGAAGGGGTAGAGAAATGATTTTCCTCTAGATTTTCCAGCAAGACGCAGAAAGCATCAAGACCCATTTGTGGCACATGAGCTCCACTTTTTTAAACTGGGAGTTAGACAGGGAACAGTTTAGGAGCTGAAGGTGGCAAAAGGAAAGTGCTGGGGAGGGTGGGGCCTAGTCACTGGGGCCAAGGAAGGGAAAGAAGTGTGTTAAGAGGAATGGAGAGTTGGTGTTGTCAGGAAGTCTGACTCTGTTTGCCTTGGGCACCAACTCCGGGGGTTATTTCTGCCTTTGACCACCCCAGTCTCTAGCCCGCACCCTGCTGGAGGTTTGTAACTCATGTCACCTGAGTCACAGGGAGGGGAGGTTGGCGCACTGTCTCGTGGTCCTGTGCTCACTTCCTCTTTACTAGACATCACCGTGGTGCTTCCTAAGGTGCCCACTGGAGTGTAGAGCAGCAGCATTGCTGTGTCCCGGCCCCTCCACTCTCATTCACGTTGATTCGTTTAGACTCTCTTCAAAATTTACTTTATTTTGCCTGTATCAGTGTTTTGCCTTCATGTGTGTCTATGCATCCCGTACCTGCAGAGGCCACATGAGGGAGTCAGATCCCCTGGGTGGTTATGAGCCACTATGTGGGTGCCGTGGATTGAACCTGGGTCTCTGGAGAAGCAGCTGTGCTCTTAACAGCTGTGCCACCTCCCTATCACCTGGGACTTTTAATTAAGACATTTGCTCATCTTTTCCCATATGTGTTCTCTAGACTTCTGCCCGTCATCCTTCCCTATGGAAGTTTAACAAGTTACCTCATAACTTAGCAGCTTTATGGCATCTTCATCATCTCGAGGTTTCTGTGAGTCAGAATCTAGTGCAGTTGCGTGGCACATCTCCCAGTAGTGCCACTCGTAGTTGGGGCAGCCAAGGCCGTGGGCTCTTCTGAGCGACTGCGGGGGGGCAGCGTATGTCTACCCTGCTCGCCATGGGCTTTACCGTGGGAAGCTACACTGAGAGAAGCAGAGTAGAGAATGGCGGAAACTATTTGCAATGTGACATCCATCCTTTTTGTCACGTGGGAGTGATTAAAACTGTGTTAGTAAGTTCAGCCAAGAAGAAAGTACGACCCAGGGGCATGAATAGTAAAAGGCCATCTTCAGGGCTGCTTCTGCCCTTTAGTAGTGACAGAAATATTTAAGTACATCCCTATTAAACATATCCTAGTTATTTTAAGTGACTTTTGGTTGGAACAATGGGTTTTTTTGTCTGTTTGTTACCTTTTAAAAACTTTATATTCAAAATAGAAAGAGGACACCTCTAGGAAAGGCTCTTTGGAATGATGTGTAATGGAACTTTGGAGACAAAGGAAAACATAGGCAGAGATGTGAATTTCTGGTTGATCATTCTGTAATTACAGAATGTTTATACCACAGAACCAATCTTAGCTAGTTTTCTAGCTCTTTCCAAGCTGAATGTCTCATCATCACAGCCTGTAGGAGACAGTGTTATCTGTGCTTTGTCTTTTATGAAGCTCTTTGAGACAACAGAAACACCTGCAGTCCACTGAGCTAAGAGGCACTAGAGATGATTCTAGCAAATATATGGAAACGACACCTAGAACCTCTGAGGATAACAAAGAACAGGGACACTACCATCACCCGTGACTGCTTTTTCTTTAAAAGTAGAAAGTGAACATGGTTACCTCGTGGGAAGGAAACTCAATAGTAATTATCTGAGTTTGATTGATTACCTGAAGATGCGTTGGAAGATTCCAATTGTATTTTCCAGCACCCTCTTCACTCCTGTGTACATGGCTCTGGGGTGAGGATGGCTCTGGTGGTGATTGGAAAGAATCGTGAAAGGATCTCATCAGTAATGCGTCCTGGCCCTGCTGGGAAAGATCTTATCTTCAGTGCATACCAGGGCCTGGTGCCAAGGAGAGGGTGCTACTGCCTGATGGCTATCCAGACTCCTACCTGCTCCTTAGAAGGGTGTGCTCACATTTTATGTAGATATAAATATCCTTACCACAAGAAACACAATGTACCTGTTGTATTTCTTTGTTATTTATTTATCTTTATCTCACATATTACATTCCAGCCACAGTTTCTCCTCCCCATTCACCATCCATTCCCCTTGCTTTTCTTCAGATAAGGGCAGGCCTCCCAGGGATATCAACCAAACATAGCATTATCAAGTTGCAGTAAGACTAGGCACACCTCCCTCCATATTAAAGCTGGAGGAGGCAACCCAGTAGGAGGAAAAGGGTCCCAAGAGCAGGCATGAGAGTCAGGGACTGTTAGGAGTACCACAGGAAGACCAAGGTACACAACCATAACATATAAGCAGTGGACTGGTGTAGACCCATGCAGCTTCTCTGACCATGATTATGCTAAGCTCCTATCTATGAATATAGTGGGATATCATTAGGAATCACGTCATTGGCTTGTTTTAGTTTTTGTCAGTCGTGTCTGGTTCTATCCTAGGTGTCCAGGCTATCCTGCCTCTGGTTCCTAGCCGTCTAGACAGTGTCAGGGATGGGCTCCTTCTAAAGGCATGGCTCTCAAGCTGGAACAGCCATTGGCTGGCCACTCCCACAATTTCTGTACCACCCTTTCCCCAGCCCATTAGCTTTAAAGGACGATCACACTGTAATCCACAGACCCAGAGAAGCTAAGTAACAAGGAGGGGATGAGGGGGCAAATGAACCTCCCTGTGAAGGGAAACTGGAGTAAAAATTGAGGATACACTGGGGAACAATAGGGATAGGGACAGAAGGGATCAGGTGCGGGAAGAATGGAAGAAGAGAGTACTAGGAGAGACAACTGGAATTGGGGACCATCTTGAGGAGGAGCTGGAAATGTAATGCAATGGACACTCCCAGGAGTCTGTGATGGTAATGTAGCTGAGACTCAACAGTGGGGGATCAGGAACCTGAACCAGCCATCTCCTGTAACCAGGCAAGACTCCAGTGGAGGGACTGAGACACCAACCCAGCCAAAAACCTTCCACCTACACTTTGCCCAGCCTGCAGGACGTGCTGGGGTAAAAGTGGTACAGAAATTGTATTTCTTACTAGATGACCAGATCCAAACTCCCTCTCTCCAACCCTGCTTGTGGAGCCGCTCCAACTCGTATTAATGCTACTCCAATTTAGAACAAATGACCTCAGATTTTCACTACTATTCCGGGCACTGATTATAGACGTTAGCTCAAAGTGCCGTCCTTTGTTCCTCTTTATGCCAAGACCTGCCTGTGTGTCAAAAATGGACGAGCAATTTGCATTAATGGCACTTACCCCAAGAGGTGGGTTTTGAAGCTTGTATTTGAAGAATTAAGATGCAGTCATGGTAGAGATCACTTTTTGACACAAAAATATGTCTATATTCAAAGCAAAAGCTCAGTGCTTGAGATTCTCTCTGGGATGCTGCCTTCCACGGGACCTGTGCTGGAGCTCAGCACACTCTGCGCTGAGCCCACGTCAGGCCCTTAGGAGACAGGGATTATAGAAAGTCTTACTTAGCCTGAGACAGGGGCTACCAGCATCATATCCTCCACCCTTGTTAGTTTGCATTTCAAGCTGTTAACTGCTTCTGAGTGAGGCAGGAAACGAATTTACACATAAGAAATGTCTTCAGTCTTTTCTAAGAAGTTCAGAGCTTGGAAGGTTTTTTTCATGTCTCTTGAGTCAGATGAAATGCAGACTCCCCAGGAGTCACAGTGAGGTGACAGGCAGATGCTGGGCTCCGGTTTGTTTCACTGGCACAGTCCACGTCCGAGGGGTAGGCATCCTGACAGAGAGAGGTCACCGAGGCCATGCAGGGACACATCACATCTACTCCTTTGGTGGATGTCAAGGCAAAATTATTCAGAATATAATCTGAAATTCCTTTGATCATATAGTCAATAGCTTAATAATTTATGCTCCATCTTATTAGCAAAGTAAACACAAGCCTTTGCTATCACCAAAATAAGATTTAAAAAATTAGGATACTAAGATTAGAGTGAGAAATTGTGTTAAGTTCATGTTTAAATTTTTTTCCTTGCAATTTTAATGAACTGATAGCAATTAAACATTTGGGGTGAGGGTGGGGGCCAGAATATCTGAGGCTGAGTCACTCATGCCTGAAAGTGTTACAGAGAAGCTGATAGGTATTCTCATCGTGTGACTGGGCGTCAGGTTTTCAAATGAAAAGGCCCAATTAATTCTTAACTGCAGTGTGTCGGCCATGTGTATTCCACAGTGCCTACTAAGCTGACTGGCTCTGTATGCAGCGTCTTAAACATAGGCATCAAGAACTAGAAGCATCCTTGGCTTGCAGATAATCAAGGACTCCTAAGACAGTAGCATGTTCCCAGGCTAGGAGATGTCTAGGAGAATAATTGAGATAGTTTGGTACCCTTGGTCACTGTATGTCCTATTATCTCTTAATGGCATGAATCACTGGATCATGGGGAATGACATTGTCTGCCAATCTGAGAGAGAGAGAGATGGCACTGGATGTAATTGCAGGGCCCTGGCAACACCTGCAGGTGTCGGGGACAGAAGAACTCATTTAGAAACTGCTGTACAAGCTGGGAAGGCAGGTGGTAACCCTCTTACTGGGTTGACTTTCATTTGAGCAGGACCAGACCAACTGTTCCTCATTAAAATGCATCTTGCAGCATGCTGTAATATGAGCATGTCAGTTGTGTATGTATGCATGCACATGGGTACACGTGTGTGCTCTGAGAAAATCCAGCTATACTCCTTGTATCGATACCGTCTCAATGTGGCTTAACACTGTAAGACACGCAGTTAGAAAGGGCTTATGCATGACCTAGGCTGGCTTTCCTGGGATGGCCTTCTATAGAGAAACGGGCTGAAACTAGTGCCTCAGGGTCCAGCATCAGGGAGAGTGCATACAGCCTATGTGTTGGAACCCTGGGTTCGTGTCAGTCAGTTTGATAGTCACGAGGCACCTGACATAATAAGAGAGTGCTCTTATTCACAGCTGACCATATAAACATCTCTGAAGTATATTGTGCGTTATAGAGCTAAAGCCTAGCCTCTCTTCCCTATTCATCACACTGACTTAGGTGACTGGATTAGCAAGAGTTAAGTTCTACCTACTCCTTCATTGTGTAGTTTAAAGAACAACAACAAAAAGTGTAAAGTATGAGAGGCCTACTGTACACATGGCAAGCTTCCAGAAACACTGCTACACTGTTTTCTTCTGGATCCATAGCCTACTCCATAGGAATAGGAGGCAAGACTTCAAGGGAAATCACCAAATGATCTGACCTTTTTCTGCTGGAGACCAAACCCCCACAGCTCCCAAGGAAAGGACACTATGACTGCTGACACAGTAAATGTGGATAATAGAGAACCCAGTAGAATGCAGCACCCACTTAGCAAACAGCAGCAGACTACCTCCTAGGAGCCCTTCCCCGGGGCCCTGCCTCTGGTGGCTGCAAGTTCCATGACTAGAGCAACTCATGGAGTCCCAGAGGCCTCACAGCAAGCAGAATCAGGTCTGCACTAGCTGGGAGGAAAAGGTTTAGCAGAGGCTGGGCCCTGAGGGTCTCCTGATTTCTAACCCTAGGAGGCTTTATGGCTTAGCCAAGGCTGGGCCCTAAAGATCCCCTCCTTCCCTCTCCTAGGAGGCTTCATAGTTAGCCAGACACATAGCTGCCTTCAGCTACTCTGCCATGTGTGAGCACTGCAGTTCTGTTGGAGTGTATTCTCCTGTGCCGAGAAGTTGGTTCAACTCTGCCAGAGCTGAGCACACACACATACTAGTGGGCCGAGCCTGAGGGATTGTGCAGCGGTGTGCACAGTAGGTCCACATCTTAGTCCCTGAATATTGCACACATGATACCTATCCTAGAAAGGACTTTGCAAGCATTGCTAAGGAAGAACCTTGAGATGAGATTGTCCCAGGATAATCCTTGCGATATGTCACCATTTCTGTGCTTCCAGCTTCAAAAAGGAAGAAAAGGCCACTGGCCAGGAGAATCAAGCAGCCACTTAACCACCTAGAAAAGGCAAGGGTTGAGTTCTTTCCCAGAGCCTCTGCTAGGAATTCCTTCATCCCTACCTGTAGCAAAATCTTAGAACGTGTGACCTCCGAATTCTAACAATAGTTCTGTACTGTTTGATATTCCAATCTAACATAGTTCGTTGAAGTCATATATTAGAAAACTAATCTACAGCATGTATAAATTACTTCTCTTATGGCTGTAATAAAATATGTCACATAACCAACTTAAAGAAGGAAGTGGTTTCGGATTGTGGTTTGAAAGGCAGATAGAGTCTGTCCTGGCAGGAGAGGCAGGCATGGTGTCAGGGACACGGAGCTGCTGGTCGCTTGTATCTGCAGTCAGGACACACATGCAGGCTCTCAACTGGCTCTCTCCTTTCTCCTCATTTTATCCAGCCCAGGACACCAGCCCCAGGGATAGCACCTCCCTTATTTAAGGTGGTAATACCCTCACAGATATGACCAGCCGTGTCGCCCAGGCGATCCTGGGTCTAGTTGAAAATAGAGATTAACCTCTATTTTCCTCACTAGTGCCATTTCCTCACTAGTGACTTTGTCCCCGGTACCTAATGCTCTAATAAGAAAGACAGCAGGCAAGCGACATTTTCCATGTCAAGAGTGCTTATATAAAATGTGAATATGTGGAACTAAGGAAGAGGTGGAGGGAGATCTTAGTGTCCATCCAGCTAGTTCTGCTTTCTCCTTGGCGCTGGGCCCTGTGCATCTATTGGGAAATTGAGGGGGTCTGCTCAGGGGTGCCGTAGGATAGGGAGAGTAAGCAGACCTATCCACAGCGCATAGGATGTACAGAGAGGTGATATTGACGGGGCGTTCCTAAGCCAAGTCCCATTGTCAGAGGCGAGGGCTGGGTGGCGCTAGTTAAGCTTTTCCAGTCACTGGTCTTACCTAGCAGGGAGCCGTACTGCTCACCTCTCAGTGAGGGTAAGTGCTGACGGGGCTGTACAGCTTCCTGCTCAGGGGCTAATGTCTGTGAGGACATTACTAAGGACAGGATGTCACTGTCTTGGGAATGCTGCTTAGAATCAGAGACCCTGGTCTTCGCTTCTCCATGCCATATCCCTGTACAAACAGCAGTAGCAGCCTTTCTATGTGCGCAGAGCCAGGCAGAATCCCCGCTGTCTGCTAACTTCTAACGCCATCCTAAGGCAGAGGTTAGTATCTTACATCACAGCAACAGTAATTACACTTGGACCTGTTGCTAGCTAAACTTGGACCTGCAGTCATCCGTCACACTGCAGGCCTCCTGCTGCTATGTGTAATAAACTGAAATACCTACCGCGGGCGGATTAATCACATCTGGAAAGCAAATGAAATGGTGACTTTGTAATTTTACAAGAATGTTTGAGGTCATTTGCATAGTCCATTAGAACCTCAGAGTAGCGTGGAATGCATTGATCCCAGTACAGCCTAAACACTGAGTTCTTTACGTCTCAGTCAGTCCTCAAAATGACCCAGGGATGCACAGATGCTCTAAGCACCGCCACTTTATAGGCGGGGAAATGCCTGTCATGAGAGGAGACCGTGTCTCAGAACCTCACAGGGAGCTGGGAGTGCAGCCCAGAATTGGCACTCACGGCTGAGAACCATGCTTCCAAGAACATGCTCAAGCTAAAGATCACCCTTTCTGTCCCCGCCAAAGCATGCAACCTTCCTAGGGAAGGAAGCATCAGGGCCAGCAGGGGCCACTCTAGCTGCCTTCACCTGTAACTGCTTGAATTCTTGGCTTCATCCTCAGACTTCTGAACTTAAAAGCTTATTGTTGTTTGGTTGATTTGGGGCATATAATATATATACAATATATATATAACATATATATATATACACACACACATATACATACATATATATGCTTCTGTTTTAAGAGATTTTTTTTTGCTCTGTTGAGATTTGATAAGCTATACTTTAGAAAATTAAAGTAGATAAATCTCAACTGTAATCCCAACACCAAAAAGCTGAGGGAGAATCTTGACCTCTGACTTCTGGGCTATCCTGGGCTTCGTAGAAAGACCCTGTGTCAAGATACCATGAAAAGCTAGCCAGTAAGTAGGCTTAGAAATCGATCAAGGGAGCAGTGAGATTTCCAAGGAGGGAGAAGTGCTTCCATCAAAGTTAGCAGGGTGCATGGTAACTGTCAGTGTATTCCTTAGTCTGTGAAAGTCAAGGGAATTTTGTTTGATTGAACAGATATCAACCCCTGCCTTGTTTCACATTTGTTTTGGGAAAGATGTTTCTGAGAATTCAAGCGCTTAAAAATTATAAATATCAGAATTGATTATTTTAATAAGCATTAAATTTTCTTGAATTGGGCATTTTAAAGAGATATCTCAAATTTTAGGAATAAATGTCTTTCAGTAGCTAGAAGACTTAGAGGGAAGTCCAGGCACTCTGCTACTAGTTTTTACTTGTACTATTGGCCACGGCTATATTTTTCTTTAAAGAACATTATATTCACTGTTCTATTGTGCTGACTTTTATCTTTTGCTGTCATTTAAAACCATTTCCCCTTTATCACTGTTGTGTTAAAATGCGCTGTTGGCTGGGGGATGCTAAATGGATAAATCACTTGCCACACAAACACAAGGACTGGGGCTTAGATGCCCAGAACCCACATAAAAAGGGTGGGTAGGCATGGTAGCCGCCTGCCCTCCCAGTACTTGGAAGGTGGAGGCAGGAGAGCCCTGGAGCATGCTGGGTAGCTAGACTAGCTCAGCCTCTGAGCTCTGGATTCAGCAAGAGACCGTGTCTCAGTAAATAAAGATTAGTGCAATTGTGGAAGGTACCCAGCATCAACTCCCTGGCCACTACATGTATACATACATGTGCCCAAATACATGTGAACATGTATGCTCATATGCATACCATACATCCACACGCAAAACAAAAGCTCCATTGTTTTCTGATCATGATTCCTGCTTCTAACTTCATTGGTGTCAGACGTCCACCCAGAGTGGGCTGGACAGACAGAAGCTCTGGGTTTGGTTCCGAGGACCCCGGCATGTTCACTGTAGCAGTCACACTAACTCACGTTTCCATCAGTGGTGCTAAAGGAATTCCCTTTTCTGTGCATCCTCACCAGCATCCTCATTTGGAGATGAGGTTATGGCCGTCAGTTAATCCTAGTTGTTATTGCTACATCCATTCTAACTAGGGTCAGCTGATGTCTCCTTGTAGTTTTCGACTTGCATTTCCTTCATGGTTTTTTTGTGGGTTTGCCATTTGTACTTCTTGAGAACAGTCCATTCAGATCTTTAGCCCACTCCTTAACTGGTTTTGTTTTGTTTTAAGTACATGGGTTTCCTACATGCTCTAACACTAAACCCCACATGCAGCGAACAGCTAACAGGTTTTCTCTTTCTGTGGGTTGGGGCTTCACTTCATTGTTTTCTTCACTGTGTGAAACACTCTTAACTGGATGCTGCGCTGTTTCCAGTCTGGGCTTTGTTTCCTGTGATCGAGGGCTTACCCAGAAAATCACTCTCCGCACTGCTGCAGGTACATCTAATTGGTTTCCTCAAATACTTTTAGTTTTAGGTCTTACTTTCAGGTCTTCGATTCATTTTGAGTTGGGTTTTATTACTTGCTTGCTTGGTGGTTTTGGTTTTGGTTTGGTTTGGGGTTTGGTTGGTTTTTGTTTCTGTACTAGATGAGAGATTGTGGTTAAGTTTCATTGTTTCCCTTGTGGGTGTCCATTTTCCCAGAACCGTTTATTAAAGATACTATCTTTTCTCCAGTGGACATTTTTGGAGATTTAGTCGATGTGTCTGCCATTACTGTGCTATTTTGATGACTGTGACTCAGGAGAGCAATAGATACTTAGTAACCCACTCGATGACACTTATCTCGTGTCAGATGGCCACAGGAACGGTGGTGGTGCCTGCACAGTAGCGTGCACTGGGACCATCTCCCCCAGCTGTATGTGTCACGGGGCATGGTAGTAACCAGGGCTGTGGAGTCACTTGGGACTAACTCCCCACACTCCTCATCTGTGCCACTTTTGAAGGGTTTATACTTCTGTCTCTTTGACTGAAAGAGTCTGGCTTCCTCCTGAGCTTGCCGTGTGTCCGCTGCCCACGATTCTGTTTGGAGCTGCTGTGAGTCAGTGTTTTGGTCTTTGAGATCCAACCATTGAGAATTTCATTGCACCCAAAGTCTGTATCCAGAAATTGTTGTCACTATGCTTCCAAATGAACAGACTAAATTATTTTCTAAACATTAAGGACATCATTTGGACTATCTTGGGAAAAAGAGAAAAAAAAGTTAACAAAACAGGAGGAGAAAGGATGGAAGGAAGGAAGAGAGAGAGAGAGAGAGAGAGAGAGAGAGAGAGAGAGAGAGAGAGAGAGAGGCAGGTGCCAGGCAGGCATGGTGGCTCATGGCCATAATCCCAGGACTTATGAGGACAGGGGAGAGGATCAAGAGTTCAGTGCAAAATGGGACTACACGAGACCTTGTCCAAAAACAAACAACAACCCAAATGTTGAGTGACTTATGAACACTTGCAGGGACTGGGGCAAGATTAGTTTCCTCTGTGGTAGAAATTAGGCTGCAGGCCAAGCAAGAGACTTTACAGCAACAGTGCGGGCTTTCTTCTTGACAGAGGAAAAGGATTCTTCAACCTGATTAAGCAGAATTGAACAGAAAAGGCAGGAAATTGGTGCCCAGAAAGTATTAAATGAAAGTATTAAAACATATTCTAATAGAAAAGAGGAAAAAGAAGGCCTGGGATTAGATGGTGAGCAAAGCACTATGATAAAAGCCAACTATGAAGAGCTCTTCAGGCCGAGAGCCACCTTGTCCTTGTCCTTTTCCTTGCTTGGTATAAAATAGAATCAGTCATCTCCAGTATGGACCTCTGAGCATAATTACCAAAGGCACAGTTATGGGTGGGAATACAACTAAGTTGAGTCACATGATACATGGAAGCAAGGTTGCTTGATGGACATGTGCCCATGTTATCAACAATACTGAGGTTGCTGGACACATCAATGCAGTGTTCCAGGTTTGATGGCAGTTTCATATAAATATCTCCTAATGATTATTAAAAACTACAAACCCATCATGAACACATTCAGTCACCTGAAGCAGAAGCTTGTACCAGACACCACACAAGCCAGCCTCACAGAAGAGTCCCCAGAGGCGTGGCCAGTTAGGTTCAGCACTGCCCCACTCCTGCTGTGGGACAGAGTCCACTCTACTCTGCTGTGTGGCTCCCTGTTAAGGACTCCCAGTGCACAGAGACCAACCTGGGTCCAAATGCCTGAGAAGTACAGAGGCAAAAAGCTGGGGTTGAGAAAGATCCCCTGCTAGCCAGCAACTTGGAGTTCCCAGTCAGTCTCCTACAGTAAAAGCATGGTTCTTCCACATGAATCCGGTAGAAATGTAAACCTGGAAATTAGGTCATAAAAACTGCCTTTGTTTCTATAGTTCTGTTCCATTTTAAATAGTGTGTGTGTGTGTGTGTGTGTGTGTGTGTGTGTGTATTTATGTACGTGGGGGTTGCACACATGAGTGCAGTAATCTCTGAGTCCAGAAGGGGGCATCAGATCTGGTGGTGCTGGAGTTACAGATGTTTGTGAACTCTCTGATGTGGATACTAAGAACCGAACCCTGGGTTCTCTGTAAAAGCAGTCTGAGCAGCCTTCAGACTCCAAATTTCTCATACTCAACTCATCTGAATGTAAACCCCATTGCATCTGGTTTTAGTTTGTTCTTCCTGTACTTCTGCCCTTGTCCTAACTAGAGGCCTTCGGGTCTTCAGTATCTCCCACTTCTTCTATTGGCCACATGCGCCTCTGGGACTGTCTACATTCTGCTGGCTCAGTCACTAGCCAGTGTTTGCAGTGGGAAGGCGCTGGCTCCACACAGAGACAGAGGTGTTCAGTCAGGGTGCTCAGAGGAAGGCACAAGGGAGTCCCATGGTCTCAAGGGCAGCGGTGCCTTGGCTGAGCCTCACTTTCATCCCTGTGATCACCCCATCTACACGTCCTGTCAGCTCTAGCAGGGATGTTCATGCTGTATGTGGGCGCTGTTTTGATAGGAGATGTATGGTGGAAAACTTCTCATCTAATAGAGACAACAGGTAATTTAAAATATTAAACCTGCCATGAGAGTAGCAATGTTCTTCTTTCAGCTTACCTCATGGCAAACTAGAAGCCTTGCTGAAGGAACGTCTGCCCGAAAGCAGGGCAGCGGTGTTGACTCATCCTGCACTCGCCTCAAGCTGTGTTCTCCAGGCTTTCCTGGGTCTGGCACACCAGGGTGAATGCAGGGAACTCTGGACTGGGTCCTCCGGGCACTCACACCCTTACAGGCCTAGCTGGAGGTGTGCTCAGCCTTCCTCCCATGACGGACACCTTGTAATATCTGCCTTCAAGAGTGCGTTTGGTGAACAAAATGTCTTCCATGGAGTCTTAAACAAAACAAAACCACGCCTGTGTTTTAATCTTTAAAAAAAAAAAAAAACAGACTTCTCCATACCGTGGGACTACCTAGACTCTGCAGGGCATCCAAATGTTTCTGTATTCTATGGCTAATATAGCTGCAGGAACTTTTTCTAAAAATTGTTTTTCTTACCTATTTCTGTCTTTATAGGAATTCAGAAATAGACTTGGGGATCGTCTGAATTCAACTTCGGGCACCTGTCCTGCACCTCCACAGGGCCCGGCCTGTTCCAGAATGGCGCTGCAGACGTCCCAGTATGACTGTGCACTGAAGGTGGCTGCAGGCCTGGCTCTCATCGCTCTCCTTCTGCATTTCTGGCCTGAGTCTATGTTTACAATGTAACCAAGTAAAGCATCCGTAAGGATTAAGTTTCTAAATAAAATCTTCAATGGACAGGAGAGCAACAGCACCAGTTCTCAAGAGACAGTCCTCTGAACTGGACACACTGCCTTGTCTGGATCCCTTCTTACTGCGCTCACACTGAGCTGAGCCCTTTGACCTCAGACCAGATCACAGCTTCTGAGCACGTCTTTCTCATCAAACTCCTTTTGACTCCTTTTTAACAACAAACACAAGTGGTAGGGTTTTTGGGTTGTTTTTTTTTTTCTCCAGTCATTAAGTCCCAGTCTAAGTTCATAGTGGCTCCGCCCACCCATGGCTCTGCCCACCCTTTCCTTGTGAGGAAGAACATCCAGCCTTAATAAACATTCTCCGGGCTGTGTTTGGAGTCCCCGTGCTACAAACATCTTTTTCACAGCAGATGTGTTCCTGAAACGTTTATATAGAAACCTATTTTGAGAACTTGGACCCAAGTCTGCCACTTAAAGGACTCTTCCTGGTGTTCTAGCAAATGTGAAGATTCCATGCCTGTGGCACCCACAAACTTTCAAACAAACCGTGATCCTTTCCTGACACACCCGGCCAGACATGCTACATTTATCACTCTGCCCAGCACCATCAGCAGTCTGAAAAGCTGCAATGACCTCTTTCACAATAAACGGAATCGGTGCAGTAAGAAAACACTGTGTTTGTTGGACTTTGAGTGAGTTGTTTGGACTGGGTAGGTAAAGGAAAACCAAATAAATGCCTTTAGATGGCCGTAGGAGTATTCTCCTCTCTACACCCGTCCCCACTGTCAGCTCTTCCTTACGTGCATCCCCTGAAGAGCCCATGTGCATTGCAGATACCCACATATGAGTACTCAGGGCAAGTCTCCTAACCCTGCCATGTGCTTCTGGAAGGAACTTGCATTGTATTGAGGGGAGCTACAAGCCTGGCCCTGACTACTCCTTTTTGCCTTTTTTTTTTTTTTTTTTTTGTCAAAGTCTAGGCTTACAATGTAATTAAATGAAGCATCTGTAAGAAATAAGTTTCCTATTAAAACCTTCAATGAAAGGGAAAGCAGCCAGCCAGTTCTCACAGGGCAGCCAAAGGGCAGGGCTAGAGAAGTGGATTAGTGGGGAAAGTGCTCACCATGCAGGTATAAGAACCTGTATCCAAATTCCAGAACCCACAGAAAACCAGACGTGACATTGCTTGCATCTGAAATCCCAGCTCCCATGACAGTATGGAAGGCAGAGGCAGGAGAATTCCCAGAAGCTCACAGGCCAGCCACCATGCTGTATGCAGCAGAGATCGAGGCCCTATTTCAAACACAGCAGAAGGCAAGGACTAACACCTGAGGTTGTCCTCTGACCTTCGTACACATGCTTGAAATGTGTGCATACACGTCACGTACACGGAGATCAAAAGTGTAAAGATCCACCTGTGCCTGGGTGCTGCAGAGGATCTTGGGAGCCGTGCCTCGGTGGTTGCAGGAATTGGGAGATGCAGCATCAGGGCAGGAGCCTGCCACTGACTGCCTTTCTGGAACAGCCATGGGCATTGCTTTGCCGATAAACCGTGAACTCCGGAGTGGTGCTTCTTTAATGAGAGCCCAGCAAACATCAGAACCTTTCCCAGACCTAGAGCCACACTATATGGGGCAGAAGAACTTTCCTCCATAGCCTGTTGGAGGCGCCTTTTCTCACCCCTCTCTTCCTCCCTCATCCTCATCCCTTCCCTCCTCTCTTCTAGTCCCCCTCTGTTTGTCCTGTCTGTGAGAGACTGACACACCCAGGTATCCACTATCCCCACTGACACAATAACAACCCTCAAAGGCTGATTCTCCTGTTCAGGACTCTCCGCATCTGTGACTGTCCACAGAAGGACCAGCCATGTCTGGTAGTAGAGAACTGTCACACACAGTGTCCATCACTCTGTTGGTGACTAGCTTGCCCAGGGGATAGCAATGGCCTGGAAATCTAGCTTGCTCTTCCCTGTTACCTCCGGCTGGAGGGAGGGAGGGAGAAGACTGTCCAATTCTACATTTGAGTTATTGAAAGGGTACGGAATCAAGGACAGGTCTGAGTGTGACTAAAGCAGGCGTGGCTTTCAGTGGCACGATTGCTTCTCCATCTTACCTCCCTCCTGTCCAGTATGGCTCCACTGCTTTTCCTATGAAGCCAAACATGTCTGTCTGTGTTTTTAGCACTGAGTATATGTACAGAGGTGCTGTCCTTGCACAGCTGGATTGAAAACTTAACTGGTGTACAGTTGGCTCTTCCCATCATCGTGGTGAAGGTGGGCTTTTGGGGCTGAATGAAAATTTCTTCATCCTGGGTCCATACCAGATCCAGCCACACGTGCATCAACCCAGGGCCCCCTGCCAGATCCAGCTACATGCACGTCATCCAGAAGTGTACTGCAGCATAAGTTACTAGGGCTTAATTAAGATTGTGTCCATATGACCTGACTCAGACCAACAGTCTGCCCAGACAGGACATGACTTGTGGGTTGTATCTCTCCTCTTTTGAGAGAGTAAAACTTCATGTACAAAATATTAACTGGGAAGGATTTCCACAAAGAGAATTACATTTTTAGTCAGCACTTGGAGGCCACCAGACAACCTCCCACTGGCTAACTCTACCACAGAAGACACAACCACTGTCCCTATCTCTAACACAACCGCTGTCCCTATCTCTGACACTGACTTTGCGGCATTTACGCCAGCCAAACCTTTCACGTCTACCTTCTTTTGCTCAGCACTGTGAAATTCATTCCATCTGTCACACGTAGCAGTGACTTGCTGACATTCATTGCGGAATAGTATTCTATCCAAAAATACCTTGTGTTTACCCTTTCTATATTTGTTTCTGACCTTTTGTGACACGCTACTATAAAGATGCTGGCACACAGAAATGAGGGTGTGCTGAGGGTGTGCTGAATTGCCCCACCAGATCATTTGCTTGTGTTCAGCTATCAGAGACACTGAATGGATTGTACCTGTTCCCAACCCACAAGCAGGTGAAAGGAAGCCAGCCATTCTCTAGTCTCTCATTGTACCTTTGAGGTCTTCTCTGGGCCTCTCCCTGCCAACTGCTTGTAGTGGGTCTAGCCCTGTTTTACTGGTAAGGATTTGGATAGCCACTCACTATCATAATGTGCTAGACAGGAAGTATATCTTATCATGCTAATCAGTCCTGAAGAAACAAATAGAGATTGGTATTAATACCACCTAACTGAGAAGAAAGATAGAGAAGTCACAAGACTGCCTTACCCAAGTGCACAGAGCTACTAAGAGAAGAGGTGAAACTGGAACACAGTTCCAGTACAGATCTTCTGTACTAGTATTGGGCCATCCTGCACCCACACCTCATCTTTGATCTCAACTTGACATGTGCTTAGTGTTATGTGTATCCAGGACTGACCATGAAGATGCCTGGGTCCTAGGTGAGCCTAGCATCCATTCTGTGACATCCTACTCCAGGACTTAAGAGTACTTATTAAATAAAGACTTAGTTGTGGAGGTGTTTTTTTCTTCACTCCTCTTGTCCCTTCATCCCCTGCTTTGGCAGATGTGAAATGGCCCATCTGAGAATGTGAAGATTTAGTAAAACCCATGCTCTATGTAGGGAAGACGTGCAAACAGATGTTCGACAGATGCTTCCATCAACACCGCGGCTCTCTCCGGTGACTCAGCTCCAGCCAGAGTTTCAGTGTGCGTGCAGTGCCATGGAGGGAAAGTTCAAATTACAAGTGAAATTCAAAGAGATTTAACATAAGACAAATAGTTTAAAATGAAGAACGGGAGGAGGTGCAGGGAGGTGAGTGGGGGAGAGAAAAGGGAAGACAATATTCTTCAGGCCTGAAATTGCAATGCGATAGGTCTCTCAGTGTGCTTGTCCGGAGAAACCAATCCAAATTACTACAGACATACCTGAAGCGGATGCAGTAGAAATGAAGACGCATATTCAGAAGGCTTGCTTGATCCTCAGACACCCTAGGAACCACGGGAGTTCACAGAAGGGCCTCAGGTAGTCTCAGGTTCTTGAAGGAAACAGTATTTATCAAATGCTATGTAAATTGCAAGCTCACAACAGTTCCATTTTGGGGCTAGTGAGATGGTTCAGACTAAACACATTTGCCACCAAGCTAGATGGCTTGAGTTTGATTACCAGGACCCATGGAGAAGGGGCAACCCAACTCCCAAAATGCAGTTCTCTGACCTCCACACATGCAGTGTGTTGCACATACCACACACATACATACAAATTAAAAAATAATTCCATTTCAACACTAACATATGTGATATTTGATATTTATGATGATACTGTATCTTTGTAAGAGGAGATTTTTGTCCACTGGTGTGATTAAAAGCAAATATCAAGTGAGAATCAAGGCAGAGAAGGAAGAGAAGGAATACAGGGCCTGCCTCAATGCTAAAGGTGTGACGTGCTAGCCAGCAAATGCACACCCTCATTGCTAAGCCACGCTGATGACTGTTCTTTCCACTGTGATGGTTTTAACGTGGAATATTTTGTTATGCTACATGCTCATAAATAGTTCTCATAAGACAGTAGAACATGAGGGTATAGTAAGATCTACCAACTAGATAGACCCGTTGGCTGTTTCTTCAGTCTGCTAATGCCATTTGAGAACTTCTGCTACATTATAACACCTAAGCTTCATGCTCAGTGTATTTAATCTGGGGTCTTAATTACTTCACATTAGTTTATTGGTCCACACATCACATCATTAACACACTTTCTCTCTCTCTCTCTCTCTCTCTCTCTCTCTCTCTCTCTCTCTCTCTCTCTCTCATTTTTTTTAATTTTTAAGATAAGGTTTCACTTTTTATAAACAAAACAAAATATCCCCCCAAAGCCAAGCAAACCAACAACAATAACAACAACAAAACAGCATCTATGTACATAGCTCTGGATGTCCTAGAACTCAAAGACATCCTCCTGCCTCTGGTTCCCAAGTGCTGGGATTCAAGGGCTGTGCTATTATGCACAGCCAGGAATACACTTGTTCTTAGCCTACCATATGGTTTGATTCATATGGTAAACCCATAAAGGATGGCACAGGTCCGGGTGTTTCTCAGGACACATATGAAGCAAACAATATAAAGAAAAGGCACAGGAGATCACCACAGCAAGCCTGGGGTCAACCAGGCTACTTTCAATAAAATCGGAAAGAAAGATTTCATTGCAGGGTGTTGAGACATGTATTGCAGGATATCATGTATGTAGATGCTACATCCTTAAGTAGATAGTACATGCGGTAACTCCCAGCACACAGGAGGTAGAGACAGACGATCCATAGCCAGAGCTACACAGGGAGACTTTGTCTAAACTTAAAATACACGATGTCCTTACATGTATCAGTTCCTCTCCTTGCAGAAACATTAGCCATTGTAGAGGCAAAAAAATAGCTGGCGCTCAAAGGAAATAGGAGCTAGCTTATTCCGAGTCTTATTGGAGTGACTTTAGAGTGAGAACATAGATACAGACGGCCCCTCATGACATGTTCCACCACAGAAGTGGCTTCTCTGAAATTGTATAGTCTCGGACTGAAAGGTAGCACTAAATTATTGTTTTGACAAACAGCTTTTCAACACATTGGTGGGGACAGTAGACAGGCAAGGCTTAGGAAAACAGGGACATGTCTGCTATAATCTGATGATGTTCTTAGAGATGAGTAAAGGGAGCGGAGTTTCAAGATTTTACTGAGCCTCATACAAGGACAGTAATAAGGAGACCAAAGGCTGCCCAATCAATCCGTCTCTCCAACATGGGCATGTCAGGCAGAACATCAGAGAACTTCACATCACTTAGGGGTGAAACCCAATTTTATAAGTAAAGTCAGTTTTGGATTCTGATACACATGATGACTCAAAAGAATTATAGAGGGAATAAAAAGACTCTTGCCTCAAGGGACTTTGGGTCTGATTCTAACAAATTCAGCAAAGGAAGGAAAATTCAAAGAAAATGGATTGCAGCTGCATTTCAAGAGATCAAATTAATGCGTAAGTTCAAGCGCAGATTTGAAAGGCTGATCTAAGATCAAGAAGGAGACTTTCTGTGGCCAAAGATGAAAAGGGCATCTAGATTAAAAGAGAGGCCTGGTAAGCCATGTCCTGCTGCCAACCCCACCCCTAACTCGAGGGCAGGAGAAGGCAGAAGCAGTGACTTGTTTCTATCCTCCCAATACTGTTTCCTAGAGTTCTAACTGTAGGGACACCCCAATGGTGGCTAAGGTGAAGTGCAGGATTTGATCTCCATTTGAGATCAAATTTGATCCATTTGATCTAGCTTTTGAGCATCTAAAGCCACCAGTCCTAATGAGAAACAAGAAGAAAATAGCAGAGGAAGGGATGGCCTTATGTCAAAATGAGGGACATGTACAGTCCAGAAAAGCCTGCCTATGGGGGACTTCAGCTCTCGGATCTAATCTGCCTTTAGTACAGTCAATGCACCATAGCTGTGTATGGATTGCTTCCATAGAGAGCCATAAATCTGTGGCTTTTAACAGACCTAAGGTTTTCCAAATAGGAAGCATACTGTTTACTTAGGACATTTTATGTTTTGGGCACACATGCAACATACTATGCACACAATAGACACACAATTCATAATTTCAATTATACAACCAACTTTGGAGTCAATATTATGTCCCTCAAAAAGGTACTCTGATGACATTCTCAACCCTTAAAGTCATTCCTGCACTACCGCAAGGAGAGGAGATAGTATATACTCTTGTGCGATGATTTGTTTTAAAGTAGTGAGAAGTAGCAGAAACATCTGGCAGATGGAGCTTCATTTTGTACTTTACATGTAAATGAGGGACTCTGGGAAATTCTTCCCAGCACTTAGAGCTCTTGAGAAGATGCTTTACAGCAAGACTTTCTTCCTTTAATACTAGACTTCCCTAGACAGCAAGAAAGAACCATTATACTGCAATGAAACATTCCAGTCGCAGGGTGGTGACCCCAAGGAACTTGATACCAGAGTCAGGTCAAGCCATGATGAGAAAAGAGATACTAGTCAGATTCCTTATGAATACATAGATGCCAAGGTTATCAACATAAATGTTAACACATTGAATCCAGCAGTATATTAAAAGGAGTATTTACACTTGTGATGATGAAATAGAATTTATCCTAGGAACTTAAGGGTCACTTTAGGTAAGAAAAATTAACATACTACATCATTGCTAAAATAAAGAGTAAGGAACATACAGTCATCTCAATCAACACAGAAAAAACATTTGATAAGATTCATGATGAACATATAATAGAAAACAGGAAACAAATGGTAAATTACTCAACATAATAAATAGTATACAGGGGGACACATGGCTGCCTTCCAACACACTCAATGTTGAAAGGCTCCAAAGTCTTCTCCCTAAAATCACAAAGAAGTCAAGACTGCCCTGCCTACCCCTGCTGCTCAGTGTTGGACCAGACGTTTGAGCACTATCTATCACACAGCAGGAGGAAGGAAGGGGATGGAAAGGAAGATGGAGACTGTTTGCAGGTGACATGATCCCCCTGTGGGGAACCCTGTCGAGATTCCCAAGGAAGCCACTAGTGCACCAAATAATCAAAGAACAAAATTAGAACAGTAGCTACACTTACAATTGCATCTTAAAAGTATTTCATTTTTAATGACTTCTTAGGAGTTTCTATACCCAAGGAAGTGAAAGATCTGTATGGTGAGGGCTAAATGATGTCGCAGATGTAGGTATACAAGGATGAAACCATGGAAAGTTGTCCCAGGTTCATGAACAGGAAGCTCGGCATTGTGAAGAGTCAGTACCACCCCTGATATCAAAAAAATGTGTGGCGGGGTGTGCTGACACACATCATTAATCCTGGCACTCGGGAGGCAGAGACACACGCAGATCTCTTGAGTTCAGGACCAGCCTGGTCTACCAAATGAGTTCTAGAACAGGGAAAGCTACACAAAGAAAAAGAAAACCCTGTCTTGAAAAAAAATAATAAAACTATGTGCAACAATGCTTTTGGTAATTACAGCAGCTTGGTATGGGCATAAGGACCAACATGCAGCCGAAGGAAATAGGATTGCAAGCCCAAAAGTAGATTCTTGCATATGCAATTAATTGGTTTCTAAAACAATGTTTTAATTAATCCTTTGAAAATTTCATACAATGCATTTTAAAAGTATTCATTTTTTACCCCAATTTCTACCATACCCACCCTCCCATCCCTTCCCACCAAACTTTAAATCCTCTTCTTCCTCCTCCTCCTCCTCCTCCTCTTCCTCCTCCTAGTCATTAAGGAAATGCAACCATTAGCGAAATGCAACTCAGATCACAATGAGCTGTTATTGTTCCATGCTTATTAACCTCGTCAAAAGAACAGGAAGTAATGATGGTGGGAAGAAGTCAGAAGCCCCGAACTTTCAGTGGAAATGCCAAATGATAATGCAAGCTACTAGAAACTAGGGTGTTGCTCCCTCGAAATTTAAAGCTGGAACCCAGCAATTCCACTCCTCGATACACACCCAAATGCCTTACAAGTAGCTGCAAAGAAAGTCTAAACACCAGCGATCAAACATGGAAACTACCCCAAACACAAACAAAATGCGAAGACATAAAATAGTGTGCTATTCAGCCCTGAAAATGAGGGAAATTCTGATACAACACGGATGAGCCGCCATTCCCATACTCATTCATTCGCTCTGCTGAGGGCTGACCCAGGGCCTTGCACATGTGCCCTGCCACTGAGCTATGTCTTCAGTCTCAAGAACCTTATTGAAATGAACCGGATACAAAAAGACAAATACTACATGAGTCAGCTCCTCCGAGCTTCCTAGACTAGAGGTTAGCAGTGGAGGGTGGGGGTTAAGGAAAGTTACAATGTATGAACATACAGAGTTTCAGGGTTGTGGAAAATGTTACCTATGAGGCAGGACTGGAAAAATTAGACTGAGAAATAACCTCAGTGTGTGTTATGAAGAGTTTTGAGGCTGAGGATTTAACTTAGTTTGTCAAGCATTCTCACAAAGCCCTGGGTTTGAACCCTACCCCTGCACAAAGTGGGTATGGTTCACTCCTTGAATACTAGCACTCAAGAGGTCAGGGCATTAGGATGAGAAGTACAAGGTCATTTTTGGCTAAATATCAAATTCAAGGTCTGAGCTATTCAAGAGCTTGTAGAACAAGGCTGATGCACTAACTCGGTCAGTAAGGGCACCTGCTGCCAAACCTAACAGCCTGAGTTCGAATCCCAGGAGAGGGAAAACTGACTTCTGCAAATTGTCCTCTGACTTCCACATGGATATGTGCTTCCCCTTCCCCCAGCATACCCCAAAATAAACACAATGTAATATTTTTAAAGGTCAGCAAAACAAAACAGCAACAATAGGAACAACAACAAAACCCCAGAATTTTAATGCTGTGCTAAGAGGTTTAGACTTTATGCAATAGCCAAGGAAGAGCTTGTATTTGCTTCAGAACAACTTTCTAAATCTTTTAGGCTACGAAGAGCTCCACATTTGGTAGGATAAATAGTGACGATGTGAAAATAGCCGCTTCTCATATTTATACTTGCGGTCAGTGAGCATCCCTCATCTTACCTTCAATAGGTCTAGAGACATGCAACAAAGTATTGCTTTCCTGAGAACCTTGAAGCAAGGCCACAAAGGAGATAAATCCTTTGGTTTATTCCTTTGTCCATCCTCAAATTTCCTGATGCAGTCATTTTCAGAAGTAATACAGGTGGGTGTCACCTCAGCCAGGTGTTAGTGGTTCCTGTTGTGACTGTTGACGTCGACACTAACTTCCCTCTCTGACTCCATCTGTCTTGTGGCTGTAACACAGAGACAGATGCGTGGATCCCACAGTTCTTTTAGGAAAGTTCCTGAGTGAGACACAAGAATATCTTCAGTGTCAGCATCTCCTACCCTCGCCTACTTTTTTCTTTGGCACCCCCACATGGTTCTAGAAACCTAGCAACTCTTCATCCTTCTAGCACCTGCTGCCTTCTCCATGCATCTGTGGTGATTTAAAGGCCTGACTCCATCATTCTGTACTTTATGTTGTTACCATACCTGTCCTGTTAAGAATGCAAGTCCCCTGTCCTTAACAAGCGGACAAATAATAAGTGCTTACCAAAAAGTCATCTGTGGTAGGTAACTTCGTTGGGATTGTAGCAAGCACATGTTCTTGGGTTTTTTGTTTCTTATCAAGCTGATGAGATTAGCTGTGAAAATGACAAGAAGCTGCCAGAAACAGAGTGGCTCGAAATGGTGCAAGTTCAGGTAGAAGAATGTTTTTAATGCTGTAAACTTCCAAATCAAAAGAAAAGTGGGGAGGAGAAGGGAATTTAACAGCAGCTTTCCCTTGTGCTGTGTGGCAAAGCCAAGCTGTCTATCCAAGGAACCCTTGCATCTCCAATTACTATTAAATCAAAGCCTGTGGTAACTGAGCCCCAGAAACACGAATGCAAAGCTGTGAAACCCCACCACTGCCCAGGTCCTGTAATCAGTCTTAGCCTCTGCTGCTCTGTAATGGGCCAGGGAACTCAAACTTCTCTGCAGTAATGTTTGAAATTTTAGTTGAGGTTTGAGTTGACTGCAATGCGATCGCTCTTCCTAGGTACTGAGAGAGAGAGAGAGACAGAGACAGAGACAGAGACAGAGACAGAGACAGAGACAGAGACATGGAGAGAAGGAGGGAGGGGGAGAGAGAAGGAAAGGGAGGGGGAGGGAGAGGGAAAGGAGCGAGAAAGAGAACTGGCCAGGTTCCTTGGCAGCTAGAACCTGATGTTTCTCAGGAAAGTAGAGGTGGACAGTGGAGAACCTGTAGGTCATCAAAGAGTGACAAAGTGTGCTTTTCTATCAGGTATGACAGCCCAGGTGTAACTCCTAGCGCTGAAGAGTGGGGGTTGGGAAAGGGGAGAGAGCGTGGGAAACAGAATTTTAAAATTTCTTCTCTCTAATTAAAAACAATCTTTAAAAATATTTTGTTCATTTGGAGAGAAAAAAACTGGATGCCCACTTGCTGACGAATGGAATTTGACCCATATCTAACACCTTGTGCAAAAATTAAGTCCAAATGGACCAAAGACCTCAATGTGAAATCTGAAATGTTGAAACTGCTAGAAGAAAATGTAGTCAGCACCCTATAAGATGTAAGTGTCAACATAAATCTGAGTAGAACTCAATTTGCCCAGGAATTACGGCCAACAATTGACAAGTCTCACATCATAAAACTAAAGTTTAGGGGAAAAAATTACGGTAAAGAGGAAGCCCACAAAGTAGGAGAGAATCTTTTCCAGCTGTATATCTGACAAAGGATTAATTTCCACAATATATAAGGAACTCGAGAAATAGTAAAAATACAAAACCAAACCAAAACCCAACAACAAATACAAAACCAAACAACAGCAAAAACCAAATTTTTAAAATTTGGCCTATTTTTAAAACAGGCTATGGTTCTGGACAGTTCTTTAGTTCTTTTAAAGGAGAAATAAAAATGGTTAAGAAACATCTGAAAAAGAATTCACCTTTGAGATTTTCTCTGATCCCAGTCAGAATGGCCCAAGGTGAACAAAACAACTGACCACAAGGACGTGGGAAAAGGGGACCCTCATTCATTGTTGCTATGGTGGCAACCTGGTCTAGGAACTCTGGAAATCAGTGTGGAGACTTCTCAAAAGACTCAAAGCTAAATGATGAAATTCACATGCAAATTGATGGAACTAGAAACTATTAGACTGAGTGAGGTAACCCAGATCCCGGAAGACAAATGTTCACACTCCTGTGGTTCCTAACTCCACATCTTCAGATGTGAGTACATAATCTGGAGAAACCACAGAAACCAGGGAAGTAAAAAGATACCATGGGGAGCACCGGAGAGGACACTAATAAGATACAAATGATATAAAGGGGGAAATGGGAAAATGGGGAAGGGGGCTTTGACTGGGGGAGGGGAGGGATGTCAACACCAAAGGAGGGGAAGGAAGGAGAATAAATAACACTTTGGAAAAACCTTAAGGAAGGATATTTATATGCTTTCTAACATTGCATATAACATGTATACATATATATGAATATATATTTATTTTAAATGAAGTTATGCTACTTGGGCTGGCAATGCAATATCCAAGAACCACACACCATCAAGCAATAACAACAGCAAACAGCTCCAGGCATGAGAAACTCGTGTTGGTAACCTACGTATTGTTGATAAGGGAAGTCTAAACAACTCTAATATAGACTGTTGCTGTTGCCCTTGGTTGCCCCCCAGAAGTCGATGGTAAGAACCTATTGCTGAAGACACCATGTAATCACAGACTTGGAAGATTTGAGTTGCATCTGGTCTGACTTATGGCCTGTTCACAGGCAGGGCATCATGTCTGGTATTGGAACCTTAGCCAACTGCAGGGTTAGTGAGGTCATGAATCTTAGAGGAGAACCAACTACTACCGGTTTATAATTCTAACTGCATTCTAAGTACTTATCCTTATACCCATTGTCTTAGGGCTTCTCTTGCTGTGAACAGACATGATGGCCAGGGCAACTCTGAAGAAAAAAACTTAATTGGGGCTGGTTTATAATTTCAAAGGTTTAGTCCATTATCACCATGTCAGGAATTAAAGCAGCACACAGACAGACATGATGTTGGAGAAGGAGCTGAGAGTTCTACATCTGTATCTGCAGGCATCAGGAAGAAAATGCCACACTCGGCCTGGCTTGAGCATCTGAAACCTCAAAGCCCATCCCCCAGTGACCCACTTCCTCCAACAACACACACCTTCCAACAGGGCCATACCTCTGAATAGTAGCACTCCCGATAAGCCTACAGGGGCCATTTTCTTTCAAACCACCAAACCCATAGGTAAGTATAACCCTCAGCCTTCATCAGAGAAACTTCACTTTGCAGCAGACAGAGACCATCACAGAATTCTACAACTGATCAAAATACAGAGAATAACTGATCCCAGATGACAAGCAGCCTCTACAATATCACTCCTGCATCCAAGCCTCAGGGAACGAGAAAGATATGTGAGCTGGGGGAGCACAAGTCCTGCTGAGATTGCGTCTCTTAGACATGATGCTCATGATACCACAACAATATGGCTGCCTAAATGAGGCCTAATAACTATGGCATTAATAAGCACACTAACAGGAAAGGGGTAAACATCAGCAGCCCTACTCTTAAACAAAGAACTATAGGCAGCTAATGACTGCTGAGAAAGGCAGAATTAATCTTCTCCAGGAGTGAGCCCTACATGGTTATTCGATACCCACAGGTCAGCTCTGAAGCCACATACACACAAGCAACACCAAATGAACCCCGTAAGTTGTATTTAAATATTTACAAACAGATGTAACAACAACAATAATAATAGTAATAAAAATGAGACCATGGATTTGAGAGGAAATAAGACAGGACTTGGGAAAGGTTGGAAAAGGGAAACAATGTTTATAATAATATTTTAATTAGAATTTTAAAAATTATTTTTACAAACTAGGCTAAAAATCTGTATAGGTACTTTTTTAAACGAAGGCTCTCAAGTGGCCAAGAAATGTAAGAAACATGGAAATCAAGGACGCGAGACAACACCTCACTCTAGCTAGAACCCAGGGCACACAGAATGCTTAGTGAACGCTCTACTCAACCACATTCCTGGATGTAAGGATGCAGAGAACTTGTACACATCCTGGTGGGAAAAGTAGCATAGCCATTATGTAAACCAGTATGGATAGTCCTTTAAAACTGAAAATAGAACCGTAATACGATCTGATCATACTACTGAGAATAGACAGAGTATAAAGTTAGTAAAACAAGTACATGAGTGCCCACGTTTATGGTGGTACTATTCATAATTATAAGATGTAATCAACCTGAAAGGGTAGATGAATGGGGAAAATGTGCGCTCTCTCTCTCTCTCTCTCTCTCTCTCTCTCTCTCTCTCTCTCTCTCTCACTCTTTTGTGTGTGTGTGTGTGTGTGTGTGTGTGTGTGTAATCTAAATTGTATCTATCTATAGGTAGATAGATGCTTTAAGATTCCCTATGACAAACTGTGGTATTACGGAAATGTAGATGTATATGTGTAATGAAATGTTACTCAACCACAAAAAATATGTGATTTTTCTCATTTGTAGACACACAGAGGGCCATTACACTAATAAGCAAGACACATGTGCTTGCTAAATGGTTGACCTCAGGGAAGAATAGAACAGCCACCAGAGACGGGAAGAGTGGAGGGGGAGGGAATGGATGTTCAGTAAGGGTCACAGAACAGAGAGAAGGGATGAACTCTGTTTTTTGTAGTACATTAAGGTACTAGTTAAAACAAGAATGGCATCTGTTATAGTTTTTGATTTTCTAGAATCAGGGTTTTACTATCTCCTCTGGCTGGTCTCAGCCTTTTAAGTGCTGGAATTGTAGGTGTGCTTGTGTACAGGCTTGTGCACCTGTACTGAACTATCATAGTGTCCCCCACAGCGTGTACAAATGTCTCAGTGAACTCTTGCTCATCTGGTAACCAGAGTGTCAAAGGGGGACTTTGCAGAATAGAAACAATAACAGAACCAATCCCTGTCTAGTCCTTTTTATTGGAAAAGAAGAAAGTGGACCCTCCTGCCTTTTAATTAAAGCTTCCTTTTATTAGAAGGTGAACTCTGATACAGGAAATTTGCTCTAAAGTCCATCAAATAAGGGAAAGTGAAATCCACGTCTGAATTTTCTGAAATGTCTTTCATGGTGTCTAGAGATTAAACACAGAACCTAGAGCACGCTGGTTAAGTGTTCTACCACAGACTGTCACCTCTATCTCTTGGGCTTTTTAGAAAGACTCATTCTATGTATAGTTCAGGGTGGGCTAGAACTCTCAACATAGCCTAGATTAGATTTGAATTCCTTACATAAACATATATGTATATAATACCACGCACTACTGAACTTTCTGTAATTTTAAAACAAATAGGCAATGTCACAGAGTGCATATTTCTTGTAAAAATGTATTTAAAAGGGAGGGGAATGTCTCAGAGGTCAAGGGCACTTGCAGAGCTAGCATGAGGAACTGAGTTCAATCCCCAGAGTGCATTTAAAAAGCTAGGCATGGCTATGCACACCTATAACCCCTTGGTTTAGGGGACAGAGCTGATGGGTACTTTGAGCTCACTGGCCGGCCGGCCCAGTTGACGTGGCACTGCTTCTGTTTTGAGGCAATAGCCTGTCTGGAGGCAGCATGACAGGGATAGAGGTAGACACTGGCCATTCTGGTCTAGTGTCTTCATGAGAGCCGTGGGTGTGCACACTCACGCAGGGGAATGCAACATGTTCACACTAAAATAAAAAAGAATGGAGAAAAGACACCACATTTAGCCCCTTCTCTCTCCTTTCAGTCCTTTAGGAGGAGATGGAATGACTTTGCTCTGACCAGCACTTCCCCTGTCTCTAGAAGGTGACAGGGTCCAGGTCCTCTCCCCACTGCAGTTAACTCCCAGCCTGGGATCGGCCATGGTGGCTCCGGGTTCTCCTTTCTCCAGGCCTAGCTGAGAAGCAATTTCTCAAGACAGTTTAACTTCAGTAACAGGTAATCCAATCCACTGTGAGCATTCATCTGACATGAACGTGTTATCTTCATTATTATAATTACTCTTCAAAAACTATTTTTTTTTGCCCGACACTTTGCAAGAGTCATTGACTAGAAATTGTCAAATTTCATCTTATCATGGCTTCATATGTGACATCATTTAGCTGCACACCTAAAGTCAGGAAATTTGTTTGTGAAACTCTTTATCTTAAACTAGTGCGAGGGGAAAAAGTTCCCTTTTTGATGGGAAGTCACCCACCTCTGTCACGCGGCTGCCTGTGCCCTTCTGAACAGCTGACAGTTTCTGTTAATTTACTTTCACTCTCCAGCTCAGCTCCCTGTCTGGAAAGCCGGAGTGATTTTTGAATAACAGCAAGTCATATCTGATGTGGCAGCAACTGGCAACTCTGACATTGAGCGCGGCTGTGGCCATCACCCAGGATTCCTCACTTCTCCTTGAGAAGCAATTACAATTTCACAGGCTGGAATTAAATCTCCCTGTGGTCTGAGTAGAGTAACTGACGATGTCAAAGTGATTTCGAGCTGCTAATCTCTCGCTGGAGTACGAGGGAAACTAGAGTCCTTCGTTGTGGCAGAGGAGGCCTGCAACTTTGAAACTCCAACTCTTTGATATGTTTTAATTCACACTGAGGTCAGCTGGCGTGGCCTCCTCCCAAGAAAGCTGATACCTCTACTTGGTAGAAGATTCGATGTTTTCTTAACAATGGAAGCGAAGGAAGTTTAAAGGGAAGGAAGAAGTGTTTGGGCTGGGAAGGAAAATGAAAACGGGCTGGGGAGGAGATGGCTCAGTCCAATGTGCCTTCGGGAGGACCTGAGTCTGATCCCCGGTTGCCCACTTGTCATCCTAGCACTGGGGAGGTGGACAGGAGGATTCCCAGAACTTGTTGGCCAGCCAGCCTAGTGAAATTGGGCAAGCCAAGGGTTCAGTGAGAGACACTGTCTTAAAATATTATGAAGCCAATACTAACCTGGCAGGGGAGAGACCATGATCACAAAGGTGATTTTCACAGGGCAAGGCACTCTGATGTGCTGACCCCTGTGATTTCCCCAAATGCAGGAAACTCGACTGCATAATTTGTGGTAGTGGGGGAGCTGTGTTCGCATGCTCCCTGGGGGTGGGAGGGAGATGGAGCCAGGCTTGGTGGCCCACACCTTTAATCCCAGTACTTGAGAAACAGTGACATCTCTGAGTTCAAGGGCAGCCTGGTCTACATATCGAGTCAGCCAGAGCTACATAGTGGAAAGCCTGTCTCAAAGAAACCCAAACAAAACACAGAGGATTGTTCCCGAGGAACACCTGTGATTGACCTTGAGCTCCATGTGCCTTTGTACACATATGTAAGTTCCCCTGTACATAGAAGTGTACCTTCATACAAGTCAAATGTTTTAAAAAGAAGGCTAGAAAGATAGCTCAGCTGACAAAAACTCTCATTCTGAAAGCCTGAGCTTGCCAGTCATCCCAGGACCCACAGCAGAAAGAAACAACTCCTTAAAGTTGTCCTCTGACCTCCACACATGCACCATGACACACCTGCTCTTATTACACACACACACACACACACACACACACACACACACACACACACCATAGACCTCATACACACATATCATACACATATCACAAACATACATATTTCGTTCACACACCACACACATACATCATACACACATACCACACACACACATAAGTACATCATACACGTATACAGATACAATAATAATAAATGTAGTTGTAAAATAGGATCTCAGGTAGTCCACTCTGGCCTCAAACTTGCTCTGCAGCTGAGGCTAAATTAAACTCCTCATCTTCCTGCCTCTGCCTCCAAGGGCTGGGATTACAGGTATTCTGATAGACCCAGCCTTGGGGTCACCTTTTATTTAGTGTCATCATTTAATACAGTGTCATATGTCATAGACCAGTAGGTTTATTGCCTGCAGGTGTAGGTCAATCGCTATCCTTCTAATCTGGTTTGGGTTTTTGTCTGATTTTCCATCAAGACATCTACATCTTCTTTGGCCTGAGGAAGGCATTTGTGCTGACAGGTTTTGCCACCCCTGTTCCTCCCATCTGCCAGGTGCGATTGTTAAGTGGGATGGATGGTGCTGTCAGTGGTAATCTATAACATATTAGAATTCAGTCTGGTCCTGTGCATTTCGTTTAATTAGGCATCAACAACGTGTTTTTCCTGAGTAAGGACTCCAGACCTGGCAATATAATTACTTAAACAAACAAGCAAACACCAAGGGATCAAAAAAGCTAACATAGCTAAAACATGATGGGCGCCTATCAAAGGAAACACCTATCAGCTCAGCCATTGTTATCTTTCCCCTTATTCATACGCCATTCCAATGGTCAGAAACAAGAAAGAGGTGTGGACCTTAAGCTCCTCAAAGTTCGCAAGGGTGATGATGTGAGGTACCCCAACACCATACCCTAGCCCAGTCCTTCATCCCATTGGTTTGAGTGTCAGCTTTCATTTTAAAATACAGTTAACTTCACACAATACATACCTTCAAGTGACACTCGATGCATCCCCGGATGCTGTGCAAGCCTCATTGCCTCCAGACAGGACTGTTCCATTCAGCCGCACTCATTATTCCCCTCAAGCCCAGGCCTCAGCCTCTGCTCAACTTTTCATAACCTTGATTTTAATGATTTTGGATCTATGGATTTGTACATTTTAAGAATCTCAGATAATTGAAATGATACAGTGCATTTCTAATATTTGGCTTATTTTATTTGGTGTACTATTTTCAAGTTTCATCGTGTGTGTGTGTGTGTGTGTGTGTGTGTGTGTGTGTGCATTTTGTTTATCTATTTGTATATTGATACACATTTGAGCTGACCCACCATTTGGCTATGGTGAACCATGTTATTTTCTATATGCATATACATTTTTAAGTACCTGTTTGCAAATCTTGCATCTATAGCTAGAAATGCAATTTCTGGGTCATGAAGTAGGACTGTGTTTAACTCTCTAAGCATCTCCCCAAACGATTTTTCTAGAAATGACATCTCATTCTGTAGGATCATGAATTTCCATTTCCTTAGGGTATGTTCAGCAATTTCCTCTAAACTATTTCAAACCCATTAAAAACTTGGGAGTGTAGCAAGCCTCGCGTGCTAGCCACACACCTCTCAGGATCGTCCCATTTCCCATGTTTCCCCTGTCACTCATCCCAGACACTGTTCTGACTTTTTACATTTTTGCTGTAGTATATATATTGAAAATTTTATTTGTTTGTTTGTTTAGTTGTACAGGGTGTGGAAGGGATGACAGTGACGGTGACATACCACAGTGCACACATGGAGGTAAGAGGAAAACTTGAGTCTCCTCTCTTCCTTCATGGGGGCCAAACTCAAGTTGTCAGGCTGAGGGTCAAACACGGAGCCATCTTGCTGGCCCAGCTAGAAATTTTAAGGCAAATATCAGATATCAAGCAATTTCCATCCCTTCTCAACTCAACTACATCCAAAATAGAAAAGTGTCTCTTTTGCATAAATAAATATAATGAAATTAACACATTTAATACCAATCAGTATGTAATCAAGATTTACTTTTTCTGAGTTTTAAAATATAGTCTCAAATTTGATTGTTTTGAATATAAAAAAATCCAAGCAAGGTCCATTTTACTTGATTAGTTTATATGTGTTTTCTTAGGAGAGTGGTGGGTCTAGAGCCAGCATGGTCTAGATCAAGCATGTGTTAAGCCTACACCCTGTCACTCAACTGTTTCCCAGCCTTTAGTGTCCTATAGGTTGGCTCTAATCTCTTTAATCTATACCAGTGATTCTAAACCTATGGGCCTGACAACAGTAGCAAAATTACAGTTATGAAGTAGAAATAAAATAATTTTATGGTTAGAGGTGACCACAACATGAAGAACTGTATTAAAGGGTCTCAGCAGTGGGAAGGTTGAGAACAAATGTTATATGCTAATATATAAATATATTATATATATCATATATGTTATATGTTATTTCTTCTAAAAGAAATAAGGTCAGAGGGATTGAAACAACTTTCACCACAGGGTATCTCTCCTTCCCTGGTCTTTCTCCCTCTCCTTTGACAAGGGTTTGATATATAACTTGGTCTAGCCTTGGACTTGCAGTTTCCCTTTCTCAGGCTCCCAGGGACTGGGACTACAGGTACATCTGCCCATACCTTGCTATACATCCTCTTAAACACTTTCTTTTATTTTGCCAAAGTGACACATACTCTGTTTCTACAGCTGTCACTCTCAAGCCTTAACACCAGCAGTAGAATTGTCTGAAATATCTTTCAATTAAGAACTACATATTCCTGGCCTTTCTGCTTCTCATTACATACTGAGCACCCAGAAGGCTCGTGAGGAGATATAGGTGGCTGTACTGCATCTTTAGTAAGGCCCATAGCAAATTGGAGCAGGAAGTCCCCATGGAGGGAGCGTCACCTTGTAGAGATGGAGTTTGTCAGGTCATCTTGCTCTCGGACCAAGGAAACAGCCCTGTTTGTGAAAGGATTCCAATGGTGTCAAGATGACCCAGAGGAGAAGATAAGACTCAGTTACCACCATCTTCACAGTGTAGCCACTTCTGCCAGATTCCATTTGAAGGAAGCATTACGGCCACCATGCTCAGATGAAGATTCTCTTTAGAATGTGTTCATGACACAGTAGCCACGCTTGAGGGTTGAGAGGCATAGGCATAGGATGTAGATACATGTTGTGTGAGACTCTTCTATACAGAAAACAGTCCTCGTCTCCCTTGCTTCCCTGTTTCCCCACTCAGTTTTATTTGCATCAATACTGTCTTGCAGGTATTAATCTAATATCATTCTCTTACTTCCACTTCCCCCACCCTCCCACCATCACCCTCTCTAATTATTCCAGCTCCGGCCATTGGGAGCTCATTCACTTGGCTCTGGAGTGGTGTCCTATACCATCAGTTGGTGTTCTGTGTGGTCATAATCACGTCTGGCACTGCAGGATAGCCCAGCGCATCTCCTTCACTTCCAGTTCCAGACTCAGGATGAACCGCTTCTTCTAGGACCCTGGCTCCTTTTATTACACAATGGTTTCATAGACCAAGATCTGTGTGCCAGGGTGCTTGTTGCTTTCGAAGTGCCAATGCTTTTGTCTCTCAGCAGACAGTGCCAGGAAATATGTGTATATTGTGGTAGTACGTCTTCATGGTCAACTTGATGGGATTTATTCATCATGGGAACACTACTATGAGTATTATCTACGAGGATGCTTTCAGAAAAGGTGAACTGAATATAGAAGACACACCCAGAATGTGACTGGCACCATCGCTGGAGCTCAGATCCTAACCTGAAGAATAACAAAGGAAATGTGAACTGAGCACCATCCTTCAACCTTCTCTGCTTCCGGACCAGTGATGATGATAATGATGATGATGATGATGATGATGATGATGATGATGATGAAGAAGAAGAAGAAGAAGAAGAAGAAGAAGTGATGATAATAATAATAAAAACAATAATAATAATTCCCCCAGCCATAGAACCCAGATTCTTTGATGTTTGGAACTATGAGGGAAGGAACTGACTTGGAAGAATGCTTAATTTTGTACTTTCTCACTTTCAGAGTTATAACAAAAAACAGAATGAGTTTTGCCTAGAATCGTTTCTGTGACTTACCTATTTAATCTTTTTATCTTCATTTTCTGCATTCCTGGAAACCACTGAGCTATCAATCCCAATAAAGTTCTTTCTAGAATGCTATATAGTAGGAATTGTATAGCATATGGCATTTTTAGATTGACCTTTTCCATTTGGCAGCACATATTTATTTAATGATTTTTAGTTGTATGTATATATATGTGGGCATATGAGTGCAGATGCAAGTGGAGGCCAGAAGAGGGTGTGGGATCCCCGGAGCTAGAGTTATAGGTGGTTGTGAGCTATGTGGCATGGGTGCTAGGACCTGCATTCAGGCCTTCTGTAAGAACAGCACATGCTCCTAAATGTTGGGTCTTTATTCCAGCCACAACAATAAGTATTTGAAAATTCATTCATGTCTTTTGTAGGGCATTTTTATCACTGAATAATATTCCACTGTATGGGCAAACCACGGTTTATTTGTCTTTTACCTATCGAATCGCATTTGGTTGCTTTCATAGTGAAGCAATTACTTAGAAAGCTACTACACAGTCCTCGACTTATCTGGGAGAACATCAGGGAGCAAGATTGCTGATTCTTTATGTTAAGAGTAACCTCAGTTGTTTCTGTAGCAATCTGCCAAATGGTCTTCCAGTGGGGGCTAGCCCACTGTTTTCCCTCCAGTGATGAAAAGCACTGTTTCCTGCTCTCACCAGCAGTTGTTATGAACAGGGGACTTTTGGTTACTAATATTTCAGTCATTCTGACAGTTGTATGAGGTGCTTGGTTGTTGCTTAGCATATATATATATATATATATATATATATATATATATATATATATATATATATTAGTCAAGCATGGTGGTGCACACCTTTAATCAAAGCCAGCCTTCAGTAAATAGAGGCAAGCAAATCTCTGAGTTCGACACCAGCCTGATCTACAGAGCAAGTTTCAGAACATCCAGTACTACAGAGAGAAACTCTGCCTTGAAAAAACAAAATAAGCACACAGACAGAAACAAACACACAAATCAAACTAGTTTTCTATAGGCACACAATGAACCACAAGCTCTAGAAACTAAATCATTATGAATGACCCACCATACAGCCTTCTTCTCTCACCTCTCATAGCCCCAAAACAAAGAACTGGCCTCTTGTAGCCAAGGAACACTTACTATTGAAATAGTTGAGACATCAATGGCACACCCATCATACAACAACATCTGAATAGCTGGGGTAGTAAGTCAGTCACTCGAGGGTTTGCCTTACAGTTTTACAGTAAGTACACTGAACATGAGTTGATCCGCAGGACCTACATACAAAGTCCTTATGTTTATTCACTTCTAGATAAGTGCACCTCTCTGACCCTCATCAAAGGATCTTCCTTTCACAGTGGATGGCAATTAACACAGAGACTCACAACTGGTCAAGGTGCAGAGAACAAGGGACTGCAGAGTGCTTAGTCTCAAATGGGTCATACATCACGCTCCTTCCTCCCAAGGTTGAGAACATCAAGATAAAAGACTGTAAGAGGCAGAGGCCGCAGATAAGTACAATGCAAATTTTCCAGACACAACAGGGCATTTGCACAGATGAGCTCACAGTGGTCATGACAGGATACCCAAGGCCTACAGAAGCTCAAGGCAAACCAAATCCCAGCATGGAGACAGAGCTAAGGAGCAATTGAGAGCTGCTGGGGAGGGGCGTCCATTTCTTTAAGGTTGACTTCCCTGGAAGATCAACCAGGGCTCCATTAGATGACCCATACCCTTTGGGAAGCACAAATCAGAGCTGATAGTTTTCTTTTCCTTTCCTTTCCTTTTCTCTTTTATTTTTTAATGAGGAAAAAAGTTGGTTAGAGAAATAGGGGTGGATCTGGGAAGAGTGGAATGGAAAGGATCTGATGAACATATAGTGAACGACATTCTCAGAGAGTAAAAATATACATTTAGGTCAAGGTGAGTTCCTCTTCAAGGGGCTAACTACTGCCCTTCTCAGGAACACGGCAACTTGGAAGACAAGCTGGCATGCCTCAGGTCTCTGTGGAGCAAGCGATGCTTATTTCCTTTGCCCTCCTTTGGCTGCCTTCAGGTATGATTTAAAAATTGATAAATATATTTATTTATGAAATGCAAGATTTTGATTCACCCACACTTCAAATAGCCACAATTTTATTATCCATAAAATGATTATATTTGAGCCAGTAAGATGATAAAGGTGCCTCCTGCCAACCTGGCAGACTGCGTGTTATCCTTGGGCACATATGATGGGAGGAGAATCGACTCCTGAAAGTTGTTCTCTGGTCCCCACAGGCAGGCACAGACAAACAGACAGACAAATAGACAGACAGACAGACAGAGATACACACACACACTCACATGAGAGATGCACACAGACAGACATACACAGAGACATACACACACATACGTAGATATATACATACAAGTAACATTATATAGACTGAGCAGACTATATTTAGAATATATATGTATATAGACATTCATATATGCAAATAACAATAATGAATGACAATAGAGTATTTTGAAAGAGAGCAAGATGGAGTACATGGTCAGGTTTGGAGGGAGAAAAGAGAAGGGGAAAATGATATATTATAATCTCAAAAATTAAGGAAGAAATAAAAAAGACTAAGCAGATTCCTGATTGAGACTCTCAAAACACAGATATCCTCAGCCTTGGGGAAAGTAGGGGAGGTTTGAGATAGGCAGCCCACCTTCCAGAACAGTAGCTATTCTACAAGTACATTACAAGACACCCCCACCCAATGGGTGCCTGGAACTCAGAACGCTACCCAACACCATGTGTACCATCTTTCTCCTATGTCCTTCAGTATTGCCTCACCACATCAGGTTCATCTGTCCTTCCCAGGTTTCTGCCTTTTCGCACAAGGGCACTTTGGATGATTGTTTAGTAAAATAAGTGTTATCTGAACACAGTTTTGGGATCTTTTCTGGATCACTGGACACATAATCAAGTGGGAACTTGGGTGATTGGTGGGTGGTTTGTGTGAAAGTTATAATTACATTGGACAATAAGGGCTACTCATGCTTGTGGGCAGGAAGGAGCAGATGATGCAAAGTTTTACCACATCACTCAGAGCAATGCACAAATCAAAACTTAACTATTGTTTATTTATGGAATTTCTCATTTAACAGGTTTGGGTGATGGGTGACAATGGGTAACAGAAACAGCAGAAAGCAAAGCTGTAGTTTAAAGACTTTAATTTGCCCCACACATTGAGTCATTTTCCTACACGATGATGTGAAATAGGCCAGAAAGCACTGGGGAAGGTGCTAGTCAGCATCTGACAGAAAGATTTTGCTCACTTCTATTCTCCCTCCATATTAAGATAAACACCAGGCCAGCAACATGCTGTGCCAGTCGATGTGGACATCAAACGCTATTTTGGGGATGTCAATATATAGCCTATGTTTCCTGCTGCATGTTTGTAACTAACAATTACAAGTGTTTAGTGGTTTGGGGGAATTTAATATTTTTTCTGTATCACAAAGGATTGTGATATATTGTTGGGTTACAGATTATTTCAAGCATCTAAACCAACCACATCTACCATGATGACATAGCATTGACTGACTGGCAAGTGTGTGAAGGTCAGAGGGCAACTAGTAGATTTACCTCTCTCCTTTTACCATGTGGATTCTGGAGCTCAAACCCAGGTCATCAGATTTAGGAGTGTGGTTGTTTGAAGGAAAACGACCTCCATAAATTCAAATATTTGAATGTCTGTTTTTCAGTTGGTGGAATTGTTTGGGAAGAATTTAGAGGTGTGGCTTTGTTGGAGAAGGTGTGTCACTGGGGGTGGGCTTTGAAGTTTCAAAAGCCCAGGCCAGCTCTAGTCTCATTTTCTTTCTGCCTTCATCCTGTGGGTCAAATGTAAGTTCTTGGCAGCTGTTTCAGCATCATGCCTTTCTGCCTGCCATCATGTTTCCTGCCATGATGATCATAGGCTAACCCTATGAAACTGTAAGAAAGACCCACTTAAATACCTTCTTTTTAAGTTGTCTTGGTCATGTTGTCACTTCATAGCAATAGAACCCTGCCATAGACGGGCAGCAAGGGCCTTTCTCCACTGAGCCATCTTAACAGCCCCTAGTCTTTCCTTAATTTGTGAACCCACTGCCTTATCCAGGATTGCTCAAATAGCTGTACCCAATAAACACTAATCTTATAATTCATCTTCTGTGACTATCTGAAATCTTAAAGTCGCTTTGAGGCTAACTTTCCAATTATTAATGGAAATTTGATTTGAATGGCTTTATTTACTTTTCTGTACAGAACATTTATTTTTATAAATTCTTAAAATTAATCATATTCTATTGGTTTCCTTACAGGTCAGTGTTTGTAGTTTATAGTTAATGGGAAATAATTCCTATCTTGGCATTTGTCACTGTCATGAAACTGAACTTAAAAGAAAAATAATCTGGAAATTTTAAGGGTTCTTTGGAAAGTCCGTTGGATGGTTTTTTGCTGGGACAAACACATGAAGGAACATTTTGTTAAAGTGGACACAGGTATGTAAAGCTAAAGCAGACTCACGGAGGAAGTGTTGCTGAAGCAGAAAGAGGAGAGAGGATGTTGTGCTAAAGCAAGCATGTGAAAGGATAGGTGATGAAAGATTCTTTGCTAACAACATACATGTATTGGTCTTCATTACAGTGCATAGTTGAGCTGCATTTATCAGGATGCCATAGAGAGAAATACACCAAAAACATGTCTGGTGGTAGAAAGACATAACAACAGAAACTGGGGAAACTCCAAAATTATCATCATATCCTACTACAAAAACCTGTATTCAACAAAACTGGAAAATCTGGAGAAAATGGACAATTTTCTAGACAAATACCAGGGACCAAATCGGGATCAGATAAGCCATCTAAACAGTCCCACAACCCCTAAAGAAATAGAAGCAGTTATTAAAAGTCTCTAACCCCCCCCCAAAAAAGCCCCAAACAAGATGGATTTAGTGCAGTATTCTATCAGACCTTCAAAGAAGACCTGATACCAATACCCTTCAAACTATTCCATAAAATAGAAATAGATGGAACATTACCCAGGTCGTTCTTTGACGTCACAATAATGGTTATACCTAAACCACATAATGACCCTATAAATAAAGAGAATCTCAGACCAATTTCCCTTATGAGTATTGATGCAAAAATGCTCAATAAAATTCTCACAAACCTAATCCAAGAACATATCAAAATGATTATTCACCATGATCAAGTAGGTCTCATCCCAGGGATGCAAGGATGGTTCAATATATGGAAATTCATCAACATAATCCACTATATAAACAAACTCAAGGGAAAAATACACAATCATTTCATTAGATGCTGACAAAGCATTTGACAAAAATCAAAATTCTTTTCAATACCCAAAAGTCTTGGAAAGATCAGGAATTCAAGGCCCATACCTAAATATAGTAAAAACAATATACAGCAAACCAGTAGCCAACATCAAACTAAATGGAGAGAAATTTGAAGCAATCCCACTAAAATCAGGGACTAGACAAGGCTGCCCACTCTCTCCCTATCTATTCAATATAGAACTTGAAGTCCTAGCCAGAGCAATTAAACAACAAAAAGAGGTCAAAGGGATAAAAATTGGAAGGGAAGAAGTCAAACTATCACTATTTACAGATATGATAGTATAATTAAGTGACCCCAGAAATTCCACCAGAGAACTACTAAGCCTGATAAACAACTTCAGCAAAATGGCTGGATATAAAATTAACTCAAACAAATCAGTAGCCTTCCTCTACTCAAAGAATAAACAAGATGAGAAGGAAATTAGGAAAATGACACCCTTCACAATTGTCACAAAGAGTATAAAATACCTTGGTGTGACTTTAACCAAGCAAGTGAAAGATTTGTATGACGAGAACTTCAAGTCTCTGAAGAAAGAAATTGAAGAAGATCTCAGGAGATCTACCATGCTCATGGATTGGCAGGATTAATATAATAAAAATGGTCATTTTGCTAAAAGGAATCTACAGATTCAATGCAATACCCATCAAAATTCCAACTCAATTCTTCATAGAGTTGAAAAAGCAATTTGAAAATTCATTTGGAATAACAAAAACCTAAGATAGCAAAAACTATCCTCAATAATAAAAGAAGTTAGGGGGGTGGTAATCACCATCCCTGACCTCAAACTGTATTATAGAACAATAATGATTAAAAACTGTATGGTATTGGTACAGAGACAGGCAGGTAGATCAATGGAATAGAATTGAAGACCCAGAAATGAACCCACATATATATGGTCACTTGATCTTTGACAAAGGAGCTCAAACCATCCATTTGGAGAAAAGATAACATTTTCAACAGATGGTGCTGGTTCAACTGGCCATCAGAATGTAGAAGAATGCAAATCAACTCATTCTTATCATCTTGTACAAAGCTCAAATCCAAGCAGATTGAGGACCTCCACATAAAAACCAATACACTGAAATGAATAGAAAAGAAAGTGGGGAAGAAACTTGAACACATGGGCACAGGGGAAATTTTCCTGAACAGACCACCCATGGCATATGCTCTAAGATCAAGACTTGATAAATGGGATCTCATAAAATTGCAAAGCTTCTGTAAGGCAAAGGACATTGTCAATAGGACAAAATGGCAACCAACGGATTGGGAAAAGATCTTTACCAATCCAATAGAGGATTAATATCCAATATATACAAGGAACTCAAGAAGTTAGGCTCCAGAGAATCAAATAACCCTATTAAAAATGGGGGCCAGAGCTAAACAAAGAATTCTCAACTGAAAAGTATTGAATGGCCAAGAAGCACCTAAAGAAATGTTCATCATCCTTGGTCATCAGTGAAATGCAAATCAAAACAACTCTGAGATTCCACCTTACACCAATCAGAATAGTTAAGATAAAAAACTCAGGTGACAACAGATGCTGGCGAGGATGTGGAGAAAGAGGAACACTCCTCCATTGTTGGTGGAATTGTAAACTGGTACAACCACTCTGGAAATCAGTCTGGACGTTCCTCAGAAAATTGGACATTGTACTACCTGAGAACCCAGCTATACCACTCCTGGACATATACCCAGAAGATACCCCTATATATTACATGGACACATTCTCCACTATGTTCATAACAGCCTTATTTATAGTAGCCAGAAGGTGGAAAGAATCTAGATGTCCTTCAATAGAGGAATGGATACAGAAAATGTGGTATATTTACACAACAGAGTACTACTCAGCTATTAAAAACAATGACTTCATGAAATTCATATCATCCTGAGTGAGGTATCCCAATCACAAAAGAACTCACATGGTATATACTCGCTGATAAGTGGATATTATTAGCCCAAAAGCTCAGAATACCCAAGATAGAATCCACAGACCACATGAAACTCAAGAAGTTGGAAGACCAAAGAGTAGATGCTTCAGTCCTTCTTAAAAGGAAGAACCAAATATTCACAGGAGGAAATACAGAAACAAAGTGTGGAGCAGAGACTGAGGAAAAGGTCATTCAGTGATGGCTCCACCTGGGGGTCCATCCCACATACTGTCACCAAACCCAGACAATAATGTGGATGCCAAGAAGTGCATGCTGACAGGAGCCTGATATAGCTGTCTCCTGAGAGGTTCTGCCAGACCCTAACAAATACAGAGGCAGGTGCTCACAGCCAACCGATGAACTGAGAACTGGGTCCCTAATGGAGGAGTTAGAGAAAGGACTGAAGGAGCTGAAGGGGTTTTCAACCCCATAGGAAGAACAACAATATCAACCAAGAAGACCCACCAGAGCTCCCAGAGACTAAACCACCAACCAAAGAGTACCCATAGAGAGACTCATGGCTCTAGCCACATATGTAGCAGAGAATGGCCTTATTGGACATCAATGAGAGGAGAAGCTCTTGGCCCTGTGAAGTCTTAATTCCCCCATGTACGGGAAAGCCAGGTGGGGAGGTGAGAAGGAGTGGGTGGGTAGGTGGGGGAGCACTCTCATAGAGGCAGGGGGAGGTGGAAAGGGATAGGGAGACTCCAGAGGGGAACCAGGAAAGGGGATAACATTTGAAATATAAGAAAATATCCAATAAAAAAGAAAAAGAAAAAAGAGAAAAAATGTCTGGTGGTGTGCTGCAGTTTGTTGCAGCTTCTAAGGACTTGGGCTGATTGGATGCATATGCTGAGGCAAGGCATGTGGAGGACACATGATGTCTGGAGGAAATAAATAGGGTTACATGGAGTAATGGAGACAGGGCTTGTCTTGTTTGTATAGCTAGCTGTGTAACACTTGTGGGTCTCAAGTCTTTGCTGATCTTTGGTTTCCTGAGAGAGGCATAGCCTAGAACTTCTGGTGTTCCTGTTGGTCCCTCCTGCTGACTGAAGCCAAGGCTGAGGCCTAGCTATCTCTACTAGGGTGTGTCACCATTATTGCTGACCCGACTCTATGGAACTGGACTGCTGGTATATTCCTCAGGCATGTGTGAGTGGATCGAGCTGCCTCTGCCTGCTAACCTGTCAACTGAACTGCTGATTTCTAGGTAACACAGATAGGAGTTGCTCCAAAGAATCTTTCTTTCTACACTGTACCTATCTTCAGACACATCAGATAAGGGCATCAGATCTCATTACAGATGTTGTGAACCACCACATGGTTGCTAGGATTTGAATTCAGGACCTCTGGAAAGCAGCCAGTGCTCTTAACCACTGAACCATCTCTCCAGCCCTCAAAGAACCTTTCTAAATATGTCTATTCCTCCCACCCACCCCCCCAGATCCTTTCTTGCTCACTACCTGTGGTGTGCCACAAGGGAGGTTAAAGCATTTAAGAACCATCATTAAAAATAAGATTTAAAAAAAATTAAAGTTACAATTATCTGTGAGCTTAACTGATTTAAAATTAATTCTCCTACCTACTTCTGAGAGAATTCCAGTTTCTTGGTCTTTGTGACTTCTCTTATTAGCATTTCTGACCATTTTCCAAATATTAAACTTTGCTGTTCATCATGGGCTTCTCTCCCTAAGGGAGTCCCTTTCTGAGGCAAACATCTGAGGTCAGAGCTTTACATTAAGGAAATAGGTACTGAAGGTTCTTTGCCCCCCTCATATGGGAACAAAGCCAAGAAGATAACAGGACTCACTGGTATCCAGTAAGACATGCAACAACTGTCCTTGTCACATTTCTTCTCACCCCATGCAGTGACTTAGCCATATCAAGAAAGACTAGCAATGGGGACAGTAAGAAACAGAATAGTTATTACTTAGCTTTCAAAATTGTTTTTATAACTTTTCCAAGAACATGGACCTAGGGTGGCATTAGAAAAGCATAAGTTGAATAAATCTAAATCCTTGGCATTAATGAAGACCAACGCTTGGAAAAAGCACTCCTAGGAAAGGGACAGAGAAGCATGAAAGGAAAACTGGAACAGTTGCATATAACAACTTTAGGATGGCACCCTAAGTAAATCTTCAGGGAGCTCATGAGATAGTTCAATTGGTAAAACTTGAAAGGACTTGAATTCAGTCTTCGTCAACCACGTAAATTTATAATCCCAGCATTGAGAGAGGCGAAGATGGATACTGGGGGGTTTTCACTGGTGTCTGTCCAAACTTGTGAGCCAGCCTCTGTTCTCAGTGAAAGCTCTAAATACAAGGTAGATGGTATCTAGGGAATGACTCTAAAGGCTGACATTTGACCTCTATATAACACACACACACAGAGAGAGAGAGAGAGAGAGAGAGAGAGAGAGAGAGAGAGAGAGAGAGAGACTCACACAGAGTCATACACACATGGATATACACAGTCAAACACATGCATGCATACATGTATACACACATTCAGATTATTAGAGAAATTTAAGAATATCAAAGAAGTAGAAAGTGTATTCAGAGATGATTAAAACCCCCACTCCCAAACTTAAAGGATACAAATATCCTAGTATATGAGTACCAAAAGGTCACCAGGTGGAGGTTTCTTTTTTAACTCAATCAAATGCAGTACAGTATCCAAGCACAGACAAGATATAAGAAAGTTCTCAGGGTAATAAGAGGAAATAAATAACACAAGGGTGTCTTAATTCTGACAACTGGATTCTCAGGGAAAAAAAAGATCCATATTGATCAGAAGAGAATGGCATAAGACTTTCAGTACTTAGGGAAGAATCTGTTAATTGGCAGTGACTTTTCCAGTGGTATTTAAGTCTCAGATAAAGAAAGCCATGACAGCCTGAAAAAATGATTCCAACCAAGTCCAGCTTACTGAACAACTGTATTACAAGAGCAGAGTGATGGGGTACTGCCAAGAGTGTGGATGAGTCAAAGGCAGCTGCACAGATGAAATGTCCACTCCAGTGTGGGTGACACTTGTGACACCCACTATAGTTACATGTCTACTTCTTGTCCACCTCCGCAACTGCCATGACTACATGCACCTAAGGCAGGACTCTACACAGCTAGGGGGGAGCAGGAGGCAGGGAATGGCTAGCATCTCAGCTGAGGTTCTGATGACCCACATTTATCTCCTTCTGAGCCTGTTATGGGGTGGGGTGGGAGGGTGGTTGTGTGAATTAGCATAACTATTCAGATTCAAGAATTAACTGTTGAGCTCCCTGCACCCAAATCCCGGGGGAAGAGAGCTGGCAGAAGTGTGGATACACCTGAGAACTCAGAGGAGACAACTCTCTGCCCAATTCCTGACCCAAGAGGAAATTGCCTAGTGCCATCTGTGCCCCCTGGGCACAGGGACCTAGAAGCAGTCAGGGGCAGGACCCTTAGGGTTTCTACCTGTGCCGAGAGCTGAAGCCAGTTGCCAGGAGCACCTACAAACCTTGAGAGCAGAACTCTCTGCTCCCATATCCAACTGAAAGAAAACAGATCTACAGGAGTGCTGACACACAGGCCTACAGGAGTGTCAAGCCACTGTCAGAGAGAGCAAGACAAACTAACACCAGAGACAACCTGATGGTAAGAGGCAAGCACAGAAACCTAAGCAACAGAAACCAAGACTACTTGATATCATCAGAGCCCAGCTCTCCCATCAAAGCAAATGCGGAATATCCAAACACACTGGAAAAGCAAGATTTAGATATAAAATCACATTTTATGATGATGAAGGAGGACTTTAAGAAGGACATAAATAACTCTCTTAAAGAAATACAGGACAACACAATTAAACAAGTAGAAGCCCAAAAGAGGAAACACAAAAATCCCTTAAAGAATTATAGGAAAACACAACCAAATAGATGAAGGATTGAACAAAATCATCCAGAATCTAAAAATGGAAATAGAAATGATACAGAAAGCACAAAGGGAGACAACCCTGGAGATAGAAAACCTAGGAAAGAGATCAGGAAACATAGATGCAAGCATCACAAACAAAATACAAGAGATAAAAGAGAGAATCTCAGGGGCGGAAGATACCATAGAAAACATAGACACAATGATCAAAGATAATGGAAAATGGAAAAAGCTCCTAGCCCAAAACATCCAGGAAATATAGGACACAATGAGAGTATCAAATCTAAGGAAGTACAGAAGAAAGTGAACACTCCCAACCTAAAGGGTAGTAAATATCTTCAACAAAATTATAGAAGAAAACTTCACTAACCTAAAGAAAGAGATGCCCATAAATATACAAGAAGCCTACAGAACTATAAATAGATTGGACCAGAAAAGAAACTCCTCCCGTCACATAACAGTCAAAACACCAAATGCACAAAACAAAGAAAGAATATTAAAAGCAGTAAGGGAAAAAGGCCAAGTAACATATAAGGCAGACCTATCAGATTTACACCAGACTTCTCACCAGAGAAGCTAGAAAGATCCTGGGCAGATGTCATACAGACCCTAAGAGAACACAAATGCCAGTTCAGGCTACTATATCCAGCAAACCTCTCAATTAACATAGATGAAGAAACCAAGATATTCCATGACAAAACCAAATTTACACAATATCTTCCTACAAATACAGCCCTAAAAAGGATAAAAGATGGAAAACTCCCAAACAAGGAGGGACACTATACCCTAGAAAAAGCAAGAAAGTAATCTTTTTGCAACAAAACTAAAGGAAGAGAGACACACAAACATAATTCCACCTCTAACAATGAAAATAACAGGAAGCAACAATCACTATTCCTTAGTAACTCTCAATATCAATGGACTCAATTCCCCAATAAAAAAGACATAGAATAACAGACTGGATACATAAAGAGGACCCAGCATTTTGCTGCATACAGGAAACACATCTCAAAGACAAATACAGACATTACCTCAAAGTAAAAGGCTAGAAACAATATTCCAAATAAATGGTCCAAATAAACAAGTTGGAGTAGCCATTCTAATATTGAATAAAATTGACTTTCAATCAAAAGTCATCAAAAACGATAAGGAAGGACACTTCATATTCATCAAAGGAAAAATCCATCAAGATGAACTCTCAATCCTAAATATCTATGCCCCAAATACAAGGGCACCTACATACGTAAAAGAAACCTTACTAAAGCTCAAAACACACATTGCACCTCACACAATAATAGTAGGAGATTTCAACACCCTACTCTCATCAATGGACAGATCATGGAAACAGAAATTAAACAGAGACATAGACAGACTAACAGAAGTTATGAACCAAATGGACTTAACAGATATTTATAGAACATTTCATCCTAAAACAAAAGGATATACCTTCTTCTCAGCACCTCATGGTACCTTCTCCAAAACTGACCATATAATTGGTCACAAAACAGGCCTCAACAGATACAGGAAGATAGAAATAATCCCACGCATCCTATCAGATCACCACAAACTAAGGCTGACCTTCATTAACAACAAAAACAACAGAAAGCCCACATATACATGGAAGTTGAACAATGCTCTACTCAATGATAATTTGGTCAAGAGAAAAATAAAGAATGAAATTAAAGACTCCCTAGAATTTAATGAAAATGAACGTACAACATATCCAAACTTATGGAACACAATGAAAGCTGTGCTAAGAGGAAAATTCATAGCTCTGAGTGCCTGCAAAAATGAACAGGAGAGAGCATACATCATCAGCTTGATAGCACACCTAAAACTTCTAGAACAGAAAGAAGCAAATACATGCAAGAGGAGTAGAAGGCAGGAAATAATCAAACTCAGGGCTAAAATCAATCAAGTAGAAACAATAAGCACTATACAAAGAATCAAAAAAAACAGGAGCTAGTTCTTTGAGATAATCAACAAGGATAGATAAACCCTTATCCAGGCTAACCAGAGGTCACAGAAAGTGTATCCAAATCAACAAACTCAGAAATGAAAAGGGAGACATAACTACAGAATCTGAGGAAATTCAAAAAATCATCAGATCCTACTACAAAAGCCTATATTCAACAAAACTGGAAAATCTGGATGAAATGGACAATTTTCTAGACAAATACCAGATACCAAAGTTAAATCAGGAACAGATAAACCATCTAAATAACCCCATAAGTCCTAATGAAATAGAAGCAGTTATTAAAAGCCTCCCAACCAAAAAGAGCACAGGACCAGATGGCTTTAGTGCAGAATTCTATCAGAATTCATAGAAGACCTCATACCAATACTGTCCAAACTATTCCACAAAATAGAAACAGACACAAAGCATTCCCATCTCCTCCTATTAAACCACATTTATCCTTATACCTAAACCATGCAAAGACCCAGTAAAGAAATAGAACTCCAGACCAATTTTCCTATGAATATTGACGCAAAAATACTCAATAAAATTCTCACAAACTGAATCCAAGAGCACATCAAAATGATCACCCATCATGATCAAGTACGCTTGATCCCAGGGATGCAGGGATGGTTCAATATATGGAAATCCATCAAAGTAATCCACTATATAAACAAACTCAAAGAATAAAACCACATGATCATTTGATTAGATGATAAGAAAGCATTTGACAAAATTCAACACCCCTTCATGATAAAAGTCCTGGAATGATCAGGAATTCAAAGTCCATACCTAAACATAGTAAAAGCAATAAACAGCAAACTAGTAGCTAACATTAAACTAAAAGGAGAGAAACTTGAAGAAATCCCCCTGAAATCAGGGATTAGACAAGGTTGCCCACTCTCTCCCTACTTTTTCAATATAGTGCTCAAAGTCCTAGCCAGAGCAATTAGGCAACAAAAAGAGGCCAAAGGGATACAAATTGGAAAGGAAGAAGTCAAAATATCACTGTTTGCAGATGATATTATAGTATACTTAAGTGATCCAGTTCCACCAGAGAACTACTAAGCCTGATAAACAACTTCAGCAAAGTGGCTGGGTATAAAAGTAACTCAAACAAATCAGTAACCTTCCTCTACTCAAAATATAAACAGGCTAAAAAAGAAATTAGGTAAATGGCACCCTTTGCAATAATTCTAAGTTACATAAAATACCTTGCTGTGACTCTAACCAAGCAAGTGAAAGATCTGTATGACAAGAACTTCAAGTCTCTAAACAAAGAAATTGAAGAAGATCTCAGAAGATGGAAAGACCTCCCATGCTTATAGATTGGCAGGATTAATATAGTAAAAATGGCCATTTCCCCAAAAGCAATTTACAGATTCAATGCAATTCCCATCAAAATTCCAACTTGATTCTTCACAGAGTTAGAAAGAGCAATTTGGAAATTCATTTGGAATAACAAAAAACCCAGGATAGCAAAAACTATCCTCAACAATAAAAGAACTTCTGGAGGAATCACCATTCCTGACGTTGAGCAGTATTACAGAGCAATAGTGGTTAAAAAAAAAAAAGTATGGTATTGGTACAGAGACAGGCAGATAGATCAGTGGAATAGAATTGAAGACCCAGAAATGAACTCACACATGTATGGTCACTTGATCTTTGACAAAGGAACTAAAACCATCCAATGGAAAAAAGAGCATTTTCAACAAATGGTGCTGGTTCAACTGGAGGTCAGCATGTAGAAGAATGCAAATCGATCCTGTTTTTATCACCTTTGATCCAAGTGGATCAAGGACCTCCACATCAAACCAGATACACTCAAACAGAAGAAGAAAAAGTAGGGAAGAGTCTCAATCACATGGGCACTGGGGAAAATTTCCTGAACAAAACATCCACGGCTTATTCTCTAAGATCAAGAATCGACAATTGGGACCTCGTAAAACTGCAAAGCTTCTGTAAGGCAAAGGACACTGTTGTTAGGACAAAACGGCAACCAACAGATTGGGAAAAGATCTTTACCAATCCTACAACTGATAGAGGGCTAATATCCAAAATATACAAGGAATTTAAGCAGTTAGACTTTAGAGACCTAAATAACTCGATGAATTCTCAGCTGAGGAATATTGAATGGCTGAGAAGTACCTAAAGAAATGTTCAACACCCTTAGTCATCAGGGAAATGCAAATCAAAACAACCCTGAGAACCAGTCAGAATGGCTAAGATCAAAAACTCAGGTGACAATAGATACTGACAAGGATGTGGAGAAAGAAGAACACTCCTCCATCATTGGTGGGATTGCAAGCTGGTACAACCACTCTGGAAATCAGTGTGGAGGTTCCTTAGAAAATTAGACATTGCACTACCTTGGGACCTAGGTATACCTCTCCTGGGCATATACCCAAAATTGTTCCAACATACAACAAAAACACATTTTCCACTATGTTCCTATCAGCCTTATTTATAATAGCCAGAAGCTGGAAAGAACCCAGATATCCTTCAACAGAGGAATGGATACCAAAAATGTGGTATATCTACACAATGTATCATCTATCAAAAACAATGACTTCATGAAATTCATAGGCAAATGGATGGAAGTAGAAAATATCATTCTGCATGAGGTAACCCAATCACAGAAAAACACACATGGTATGCACTCACTGATAAGTGGATATTAGCCCAAAAGCTCCAATTACCCAAGATACAATCCACAGACCACATGAAGCTCAAGAAGAAGGGTGATCAAAATGTGATGATTCACTCATTCCTAAAAGAAGGGACAAAAATATTCATAGGAGGGTATATGGAGACAAAGTTTGGAGCAGAAACTGAAGAAAATGCCACTTAGATCCTGCCCCACATGTCATTCATATATATATATCACCAAAACTAGATAAGATTGATGAAGCTAAGAAGTACATGCTGCTGACAGGAACTGGATGTAGATGTCTTCTGAGAGACACAGACAAAGCATGTCAAATACAGAGGTGAATGCTAGCCTGTACCACTGAACTGAGAATGGGACCCCCATTGAAGGAATTAGGGAAAGGATTGAAAGAGCTGAAGGGACTTGTGACCCCATAAGAAAAACAATGCTATCCAACCAGAGCTCCCAGGTACTAAACCACTACCCAAAGACTATTCATGGACTGACCCATGGCTTCAACTGCATATGTAGCAGAGGATGGCCTTGTTGGGCACCAATGGAAGAAGCCTTTGTTCTGCCAAGGTTGGACCCCAGCATAGGGTAATGTGTGTAGGGGAGAGGAGTAGGGTTGGATGGGGAGGCGAACACCCTTGTAGAAGAAGGGGAGGGGTATGGGGTAGGGACTCATGTCTAGGAAACTGGGAAATGGAATAATATTTGAAATGTAAATTAAAAATATATCCAAAAAAAAAGCAATTGTTATTGCCAGAGGACAGTTTTCAACACTAATTCTATTTCCAGCTAAACTATCCTTTAGAAATGGACAGATAAAAAGGACTTTCCTAGTAAAACAAAAGCTGCACATATCCTATACAAAATGCTAAAGGAAGATCCATCAACTGAAAGAAATTAATGAGTAAGACAAAAACACCTTAAGATTTAAAATGCAGTTGTAGTTGGAGCAATGGTTCAGGGGTAAATGCACCAACTATCTTGTCTGATAACTTTAGAACCATCCTCAACATACATGTTGGAAGAAGAGAACCAACATCTACAAGTTGTCCACTCATTTCATAGAGTGGCATGTGTGCAAGAGAAGATAGGGAGGAAAATATATACTATATATATAATGTATATTTACATTAATTATATAGTATAATTATATAGTATATAATATACTATATATAATATAATGTAAGTATTGTCTTAGTTAAGGTTTTTTTTTTTTTTTTTTTAGACCTGTGGCTTTTTAATCTTAATTTTGTTGACATATATAAAAATGGACTTCATTATGACATTTTTCACATACATATATCTCATTATACTTTTAAAAAGCACGCTTTCATACTGTCCTCCTTGCCCTTTCCCCCCTCTCTTGTTGCTACCTTCTTCCTCTCAAATGAAAATATTTCTGTCACTTTCTGAGTCTAGTCTTTTGTTGGACATAATCCTCTCTGGTTCCATCCATAGCAAATGTCAGATTCTTATTCTTCCTTACAACTGGGTAAAGTCCAAGTGTGAATGTACATTTATGACTTTTCATCTGTTATTGAATATAATTTCATCTGTTATTGTAATATAATCACAACACTCCTCCTTTCCTTCCCTCCCTTCATAACCTCACATATGCCCTTCCCAGGTCTCTAACCCATTCACAGTCTCTCTTTTCGTTTGTTGTTATTGTGTGCATATACACCTATGCACATACATGTACAGTCCTAAACTTACTATAGTCCTTTTAATGGTACTGTATGTATATATTTTTTAGGCTAACCATTTATGGAGAACAAGTGTTCTTTCCTGAGGATAACACATATTGTCTTAGTCTTTGTTCTTTAATTTGCCTGGATTTGGCTACTTTACTACTGTGAACAGACATCACTGACCAAGGAAACTCTCATATGGACAACATTTAATTGGGGCTGGTTTACAGGTTCAGAGGTCCAGTCCATTATCACTAAGTGGGGAACATGGAGGCATCCAGGCAATCAGGGTACAGCTGGAGCTGAGAGTTCTACATATTCATCTGAAGGCTGCTGGTGGAAGACTGACTTCTAGATAGTTGGGTGAGGGTCTTAAGCCCATGTCCTCAGTGACACACATATCCCAACAAGGCCACACCTTCTAAAGTGCCATGCCTTGGGCCTAGCATATATAAACCTTCACAAGTATATATAGTATATAGTAAGAAATTAATGCTTAATTATATATATATATATATATAGTATATAATAAGACCATAAGTACAGAAAATATATATAACTGTATACTCTATTTAAACATATGCAAGAGAGAGGGAGGGAATAGGCAGAAAAGGATGGAGAAAATAAATTAGAAAACAAATCTCAAAATGGTTTTATTTTATTTGAAGGTCTTATTATATAGTTTGTTCAGTGTACATTATATATAAGAATACAAATTATAATATCAATAATTAACTTAAATGTCAATGAATTAAATTATTCCATTAGTAGGTAGACTAAATTTGTTAAAACCAAACAATTACCAAAATAACAAGACCCAACAGTATGTTGCTTACAAGAAGGCAACTTGTAAGCAACAAGAGCAAGCATAGGCCAAGAGTAGAGGATTAGATGAGGTACATAGTAGACATAAGCTAGAACAGACAATATGTCAAAAACAGTGAAAAGATATAAAAGGTCAGTATATTATGAGTCATCACAAGTAAGCAAGAAAAAGAATAATCTTAAATATATATGCACCTAATATTAGAGCCCTCAAATATTTTAGGCAAGCATTAATAGTTCTGAGGAAAATAAAGACTTCAGTGCAATAATAGATGGAGACTCTCAGCCATGGCGAGACCAACAAAGGTATGGCAAAGCCAAATGCTCTCTAGGCCAGGCACACCTAAAATAGACACCCACAAAGCATCACCCAACAGCTGCAGGACACACACGGAACAGTCTCCAAGACAGATCATATGATAGGCCCCAAAGAAGGCATCGGCAAATTAAAAAAAAACAATTGAAATCATATTAAGGAACTTTTCCTGCCGTAGTGCAATAAAACTAGGAATACATAACAACAGAAATGTTCGAAACTATAGATGTACATGGACATTTACTGCCAAGTAACCAATGACAGAAATAAATGAATTAAGAATTCTTATTCCTAATTTTAAAGTTCATTTCTTCAAATGAGCATAGATATAAACCATGACACCGCTGACACAGAAATACATGAACTACAGACTTAAAGAAGACTAAAGAAGACCTGGCTCTTCCAAAATATAGCAGAACTGTGAAATCCTCAGCCAGATTAAGACAAAGGGAGACAGGAGCTATAGCTCAGCTGTAGAGCAAGTGCGCAGACTCAGTTAATGCTGAGGTGCAGGGTGGGGGCAGCGGTGGGTGAGGATACAAAGTTCAAGGTGAAAATGGAGATGTTTCAACCGATGCCAGAGAAATGCAGAGAATGGCTAGAGATTATTAAGCACAATTCTATTCCATGGAATACAATAATCCAGAAGGAACGGTAAGTTCCTAGACACATGCAACTTAACAAGATTAAATCATTAAGAAACTAATAACAGGTAATGAGATTGAATTAGTAATTTAAAAATACCACCCACCAAAATCAGCTGTACTATTGAGTGCAAGGCCAATCTCAAATTATTAGAGAAAAAAACTTGAAGGAAAAACATATTCTATGAAACCAACAAAACTCTGACAGATAAGGTTACCAAAAGAAAGAAAATGACAAACCATTATCTTCGACAAATACAGACAAACATGTCAATGAAATACTACTAAGCTGAGTCCAACAGCACATTAAAAAGATGACTGTGTTCAACATAGGGAAATCAATAAGTATGATATAACACATGAACACAATGTAGGACTAAAGTCAGAGGACCCTCTCAATAGATATAGAAAATGCAACTCACCATTACCTTCGTGATTAAAAAATGCTAAGCAAATTAGGATTAGAAAAGTCAAGCCTCCACATGAGAAAGGTCATACACACCAAGTCAAGAGCTAGCAATATAGCTCACTCAGTAGTGAAGTTCTGGCAATTGGTGTTGTCAGGCCTAAACTAAGACTTGGTTGGCAGCATTCACTGCTTTTACTCACCTTGGTACTAGAAGTCTTTGGCAAAGCAACCAGGCAACAAAAAGAAAGAAATATCCAAACAGGAAAGGAAGTTGTTTGTGCATGATGGAATAATCTTTTTTGAGATAGATTCTTCCTATGTAGCCCTGACTGATCCCTAACTCACAGAGATCCTCCTGCCTCTGCCTCCAGAGTGCTGGGATTAAAGGCACATGACGCCATGCCTGGTTACATGATGTGATCTTTTATGTAGAAAACACCAGAGTCGGCCACCAGGAAACTATTAGAGCAAACGAAGTTGAGCAAAAGCTTTAAGACACAAAGTCAACACAACATGGGGACACTTGAGGATGCTGGAGACTTGCAATGCTGTTTACGTGTGAGTCTTTAAAGTACAGAAGACAAAACAAAGGCAGACAAATGGAGTCCATCCAAACTGTATATCCTCACAAGGAGAAGAATCATCAGAATAAAGAGACAACTTACTAACGAGAGGAAAACATGGCAAAGTATACATCTCAGGAGGGGTGGATATTCATATATGAAGAACTTAAAAGTCTTAAGAGAAAAATAATCTAAGAATGGCCAACAGAGCTAACAGACATTTCTCAAAAGAAGGTATGCAGATGACCAGTGGGTAGACAGAATAACGCTCAGTGCCGCTAGTCATTGGGAAACTGCGAATCAAACCCATAGTGAGAGCTAGGTGCACTGACTCACACTAGGAGCACTGACCGGGAGGTCCTCCTGGATCATAAGGCCAGCCTGAGCTACGTGAGAGACCCTGCCTCAAAATAAACAAAGTAACAACAAAACCCACAGTGACATATCATCTCACTCCAGCAAACTAGACTCCTCTTACAAAGTCAAAGGGAGGCTTGGAAGGCTCGGCAGGCAGGTCAAGTTGCTTGCTCCCAACCCCGCTGGCCTCAATTTGATCCCTGGGTCCCACATGGTGGAGGGAAGAGTCAATTCTTACAAGTCCTCTGACCTTCCTTGCACTCATACAGGAAATATATAAATAAATGGTTCTGGTTTTGCTTTCAGGTCAAAAGCTTTTGTAGATGTGGAGGAAAAGGAGCCTCAGCACACTGGCGGTTTAAAAGTAAGTCTGTTCAGTGACTGTGGATTCCCAGGGCTTTGCACATGCTGGCCAAGCACTCTACTACTGAGCCAGAGATCCTGCCCCCTCTCCTTTTTTTTTTAAGGATTTACAGTATGATTCAGCAATACTGCTGCTGGGCACCTACCAAACGTATGTGAATGAATGAATGAAGTCAGAATGTCAAAATAGTATCAGTTCTCCAAGTTTATTACAGCACAATTTAAAATAGTTAAGCTATGAAAACTATCGAAGTGCTCATTAGCTTACAAGTGGGTGAAGAAATTGTAGTGGGTATATTCACAACAGGATGTTGTTCATCAAGAACAAAGGATGAATTCTGGTCATGATATGAGTGAGCAATATATATAGATGGTTATGAGACGTGAGATTACTCAGGCCCAGAGCAAGGGTCGCAGGAGCTGGCTCAGATGTAGAGAATTTATATAGTTACTTTCTTGGATATTGAAGGAAGAATGGTAGCCATTAGAGGTTGAGAGAGGTGCTGGAGGGATGGAGAAAAGTTGGCCAATGGGCGTAAACGTTCAGTTAACCAGGATCAGGGAGATATAGAGTGCTGTTGCCCAGTGGTAGGAGACAGGAGACAGTGAGGATGGGCCAGAAGAAAAGATGTGAATGTTTGGTTTTTTGAGGGGTTGTGGGGTTTGTTTGTTTGATTGGTTTTGCTCTTAGTTTTGGTGTTTTGTTTTGTCATAAAGGGGGGAGAAACATTTGAGATGTGTTTAACTTGACCACACACACACACACACACACACACACACACACACACACACACACACGCAATCTGTGCATCTGTGTGGGTATTTCACATAGTGTGTCATTAATACGTATTTTTGTGTCTTTATGTTTCAACTAAAATATAAATTTAATTTAGAAAAAGATTTTCCCATTAAACCCCTCAGGAGGGGTTCCCTGCTGCCCTAACACATTCATTCTTAGCCCCCATCTTAACATTAAGTGGTTCTAATGGTGTTCAGTTCTTCCGGGTACTAAGGAAGTCAATAACAGTCACAGTCACTTGTTATTCACAGCTGCCTAGCAGTCTTTAATAAGAAAGGAAGCCAGGCAAACAAAATGCTTTTAGGATTAGAGAAAACAGGATACTAGAAAAAATGACGGCTGTGCTTGTGAGTTTTACATTTGTGGGTGTATAAATATGAAATAAGTGCATAAATAATGTTAGAATCATAAAGATTGAGAAATAACCAGATTCATGGCTTTTTAAAAGAGCCATGGGCCTAACAGATGGCCACTAGGAAGCTGTAATAGCATTAGTATTAAGACTCTTAATCCCTTGAATATAAATGTTATCCAGTACCACACTTTCGTCTCTCAGCATTTTGGTTTTTAAATTTCAATTTAATAATCTTTGTCTCTGCATGAGTGGTGTGTGGTGCATGCACAGGTGGTCTGTGTGGTGCAGAGGACGCGGCCTGGTGTCCTGTTCCATTCCATTCTGCCTTACTCCCTGAGACAAGTTTCTCAGCAAACCTGGAGCTAGGTTGGTGGCCAGCAAGCTCTGTCTACCCTCCTTTCTCTGACCTTCACAGTGTCTCTGAGGATTTGAACTCAGGTTTGCAGGCTTACACGAGTGCTCTTACATGCTGAGCCATCTCCCCCGCCCTCATTTGTTTCTTGTTTTGTTTGAGTCATGGCCACTCTAGAGTTCAGTATGTAGACCAGGCTGGCCCGGAACTCACAAGACCAATCCGGCTCTGCCTCTTGAGTGCTAGTTTTAAAGGCACGTGTGACAGTGCCTGCCTCGTGTTGTTTTTAATTCTTATTTTCTTCCCTGACTTTTCTGTTAAGTTTTTCAGTGAATATCAGTCTTCTATTTGTTTTGTCTTCTTCCTGCCTTCTTTGGAAGGGTTAGCATCTCCTACAGCTGTAGGTGGGTGGAAAGTTTAAACAAACCTAGAGCCATGTTTTGATGCACAGCAGCAATCCCAGCATTTGGGAGGCAGGTTAAAGAGCAGGAGCATCAGCCTCAGCAATGTAGTAAGTTCAAGGTCACTTCAGGGTACTGGAGTCCTTGTCTGAAACAACAAGGAAAGCAACAGATAAGTCCTCTCACGGACAGCTGGGCTGGCTTGTCAACCCGGTCACTGTCAGGTCACACATTTTCCTGCCCAACGTTCTAAGCGCCTCTATTGGTTGTAAAGGATTCAGATGGCCTCCCATGTCATACCTCATACAGGAAAAAGACAGCTAAGGCCAAGAGTTCGTTTAGCCTTGGGGCCTTCTTCTTTAAGAACTTTTGAGACTCCCCATCATGACTGGGAATAAACCACACCCAAGTCTATCTGATGCTGAAGGCAGTCTGGGAAATATAGTCTTCAGGAGAGCAGCATCTATCAGAATAGTATTGGTGAAGAGTGAGTATTAAAGATATTGTATAAGTATCAGACAAAACGCGAACAGAGTGTCCACTTCAAGAAGAGAAAATCCTCCAGCAACCGCTTTCCCTGCTTCCTTTAATCTTGCGTTGTTCCATGGTTCAGGGCCGTCTCCAGGGCAGTATCTCACCAAGAGAAGCTTTCAGGAATCTTTATCACATCTACACAGCAGGCTTGCATCAGCATCAGTAGCACACTGCAGGGGTAGGGATACCTGGGTGCCTGCCCTGGGGAGGAGAATATAATTGGTCTAGGGTTGAGCCTGGGCTTTGAGAGTTTTAGAAGCTCTCTAAATGATTCTATTTTGGGAGGTGGCAGAAATACTTGGTTGAGACAGTGTTTCACGTAGCTCACACTGGCCTTGAACTTTTGTTATGTAGTCTAAGATGACCCTGAAACTCCTCATCCCCTGTTAACACCTGCCAAGCTGGTGCCCCCATATCTGGTGTCCTTCAGATGATCCTTGTATGTAGTACAGTTCCAGAACCATTGTATCAGGAGGAGCTGACCCATCACCAATTCCCTGGCAATTCGAATGCACAGTCAAGGCCACAGAGAAGAATTCTAGGTTGGGAACCAAGAATGATCTTACCACCCAGGGTTTTGGCTTCCATCCTATTTGGGGCCACTGACAGAGACAGGAAAAGCTACCCAAAGACAAAGATGAAGGTTAATTTAGCCTCTATGAACTTGTAAAACATTGATAATCAGGATGTAAGTTTGCTAAGGTTTATGTGATGAGTTGGCATTTTTACCTCCTCTCTTCTCAGTGAAGGAGTTTGATCAACAAACAAGTGGACTTTGGTATCTTAATGGTGGGGTATTGGAGGATGAGGATATTGTGGTCAGGGTAGCATGACGGCTTCTCCACTTGTGGATAGCCTGGGGACAGTTCACTTTCTTGTTAGGAGATTCATGTGCAGTGAATTCTTTAGAATTTTGCTCCCTTGGCTTTGACGTCCTTTTTGTTTCAGACAAGGTTTTGTTGTGAAGCTCACACTGACCTGGATCTCCTCATCTCTCTGCTTCAGCCTCACTAGCCTGAGATTACAGGTGTTTACCACCATGCCCCATGAGTTCCCGTTTATGGTCATACTGCCTTGATAGCTCTGAGAGTATGCTGTGTTCACAACCCAACTGCTTTCAACTTAAAAAGAAGCTAGAAGAAAACAGACATTATGTTTTCCGCTTATTTATAATTAATGACACTGAATAATTTAATGTTACTGCTTTGCAGTGTTTGAGCAAGATGACTTTACCTATGACAAAACATATTTCCTTATAAACAACAACAAGACACTTGTTATTGGTTGAAAAACTTTTCCAGAAGCTGAGCATGGTGACCAAATGCCCTTAGTCTCTGTACCCAGGAAGTATACACTGACAGATTTTTGTGAGCTCAAGACCAGACTAACACATGTAGCAATTTCCAGACCAAACAGAGCTACAGAGGAAAACTCTTACCATCAAACGAAGTCCCAACATTTTCACAACCTAAACATAGGCCCCAAAACCTACTTCAGGGGTAAAACTAAGCTGAGGCCTCTTGAGAGAAAGAGAGTCAGGTCTATAGCAGAATAGAAAGAACCGACTTGAGAATCGCCATGTGTTAAGGTGGGAGAAAGTGTTGACTTCCACAGCTGTCGGGGTGAACAACACACATGGAAGGAGTGTCCTGGGTTGTTCCTTAAAATGTCAGCCTTGTGCACTCCTCCTTGGAATTTATCCAAAGGTCTCCAGACCTTAGACCTTGGCATCAAAGAAGATTCCAATAATAACAGGTACCGTTACAGTTTGGGAAGAAAGTGTCCCCCACAGGTTCCTGTGTTTGAATGCTTGGTCCTCAGCTGGGGTTGCTTTTTTGGGAGAACAGGAGACTTTCAGGAGATGGAGTCTCACTGGAGGAAGTGGGTCTCTAGGGGATGAGCCTTGAGGTTTATAGATTTGGCTCCATTGTGTGTCCTATCTCTGTTTCCTAGTCTTCACGGATATGAAGAGTCCCAGGCAAATACCCCTGCCTCCTCAGAACCGCCCGCTGCCATAAGTTCATGGTGATGCTACTACACCCTCTTAACTGTAAATCCTCCCTCCCGGGCTCTGGGGAAGAGACAGGGAACCGGGATGCACTAAGCAAAACTTTGCACTGCTCAGGCCCCCATTCAGTGCCTTATTTGATCATTAAGACAAACTGGACAAGAAAACAATGAGACTCAGAAAACTAGAGTAATCTGGCTGAGCAATTTGACACTGAGTGGTTTGACCTATTTAATGAACGACAGAGCGGAGGGTTTGAAAGCAAGCCTTCCCTCAAGGGGTTTCCTGAATTATAAATGTGTAAAAATGGACAAGGGGGAAGAAATAAAAGTCTTAAAAGATGGCAGGCCTGTAACAGCTGAACCTCCTGTATCGGTTTTTCTGATAATATCTCAATCTGACAATTCTCCCAGCACACGTTCATTTCCAGGCACGAGGAACTCATTCTTTAGGGGTGGGAAGTCATGCTCACCCTTTGCCAAGTGTGAAACAAGGAAGGAATGTGGTTTACGCTCAGTTTCCTCAGATCTAAGGTAAGAGGGAGTCAGACAGCACGTTCCTGTTAAACCCCGGGGAGCAGCAGCGACACATATCCAATATCCTGCATGCGGTTTTCACAGTAACCATGACAGCATAGACAACCTGGGAACACAAAGATGCACCTTTATCCTTTTCGAGACAGTCTCACATGGCCCCGGCTGACCTCAAACTCACTAAGCAGCTAAGGCTGACACTGACCTTCTGGTCCTCCCCCCTCTACCTCTCCAGAGCTGAGATCACAGGCCTGTGCCGACACTTCTGGTCCATGGAGAGCTGGAGACCAAAACCCTGGTGCATGTCAAGTAATCACTCTTCCAAGTGGAGATGAGCTACGTCTCCAGCTCCAAAGCTGTTCTATTGGATATGAATTAATTTCTGCTTTCGTCATTGTGATGCTCGCATCCGCATTTCTTTCTGCCATCATCCCTCAAGTCTCTTTGCACTTTTATTGAGTAGGACAGTAGTTAGTACCTTGTGAGGTCTCAGTGCTTTTCCTGCGTACTGTAATCGTAACCCAAGGGAGAGTTTATCCTAAATTTATTCCTATTGTTAAAATTCTTAAAGATGAAGGAAGTGGTTCCTGCCTGGCGGGGTACAGAAGGCGGAAGCCGTACGAATGGTCTGGCTCAGGTGAGAAGAAACAGAGTGTGGAGAAGAAAGTGGTGCTGGTCTTCAAAAGCTGGCTAAGGCAGGCAGAGCCTGAGCCCTGTGCAAGTGGATGAGGCCCAAGAAGGAGCCATGGCGGCTACCCAAGACTGTGTGTAAACACAGCAGAGGGAAGAACAGGACAGGGAAGAAGGATGAAGACGCGCACCCAAACAAGCCCAGCCCAGAGCCACCACTCTCCTCACGGCTCTCACGGCTCTCACGGCTCTCAAGCTCTCCACGGCTCTCCAGCTCTTTGGCTCTTGCTCTCCCTCTCCCTCTCACCGCTCTCACCGCTCTCCACCGCTCTCACCGCTCTCACCCCCTCTCCCCGCTCTCCCCGCTCTCCACAGCTCTCACCGCTCTCCCCGCTCTCCACCGCTCTCACCGCTCTCTCCCGCTCTCCCGCTCACCGCTCTCACCGCTCTCCGCTCTCACCGCTCTCTCGCTCTCCTCCACGGCTCTCACCGCTCCTCACGCTCTCACCGCTCTCCTCCTCTCTCACCGCTCTCCTCCACAGCTCTCACCGCTCTCCTCTCTCTCACCGCTCTCACCGCTCTCACCGCTCTCACCGCTCTCACCGCTCTCACCGCTCTCACCGCTCTCACCACAGTGCTGTGCTGGGAAGGTTAGCAGTATGCTTGAGGAGCAGCGTCCACGTTCACGCCACATTGGTGTCTCTTCAGCTACAGGGTCGGTTTGCTGTCCTCTGCACAGAAAATGGTGAGGAGAAAACAGCAATTCCCCCTTCTTTCTGGCTCTGTTTTATGTAGGTTTCCACCACTTTCAATTAACCAATGTCTGCAGATGTTACATGGAAAATTCCAGGTATAAGCAATTCGAGCGTTTTAAACTCGTACAGCGTTCTTAGCAGTATTTGGGATGACATCTTTTCCTGGTTTGGTCCATCTGGGATGTGTATCATTCCTTTTTCCAGAGTTTCTGTGCTGTATACACTACCAACCTGTTAGTAACTTATTCCCTGAGATATAAAGGCTGCTGTTGAAGTTTGAAAATACCATACTTTTGTTCAAGAAACCCTTACTTTGCTCAATAATGTTCCTAGCACACAAGAATAATAATCCTGGAAATTCAGATGCACTGCAGGGAAGCTAGGGGGTTTAACTGAAAATATAGCTTAGGGAAAAAAAAAACCCTCATATACTCAAGTTGTTGAGGTCTATAATATACTAAGATATCCTGAGCTAGCTATTATGGTTTGCACCTGTACTTCTGGTACATTGGAGGCAGAAGCAGAAGAATTGCTGTGAGTTCAAAGCTAGCCATGACCACCGAGATCTTACATGAGAAAATAAAACAACAAGGACTCTTCCCAAACCAGAAAAGTAAAATTTAAAATATATGTCTTGAGAAGTTAAGACTGATCACATCCTGAGAGACACATCCAGAGCATGTTCAATACAGAGGTCAATGCCAGCAGCAAACCACCGAACTGAGAACAGGACCCCACTGGGGGGAATTAAAGGAAGGATTGAAAGAGATGAAGGGGCTTGCAACCCCATAAGAACAACAATGCCAACCAACCAGAGCTTCCAGGGACTAAACCACTACTGAAAGACTATACATGGACTGACCCAGGGCTCCAACTGCTTATGTAGCAGAGAATAGCCTTGTTGGGGCACCAGTGGAAAAAGGAAGCCCTTGGTCCTGCCAAGGTTGGACCCCCCACTGCAGGGGAATATGGGGGGGCAGTAAGGGGGATGGATGGGGGGAATAACCATATGGGGGAGAGAGAGGGAATGGGGGCTTATGGACAGGAAATGGGGAAAGGGAATAACATTTGAAATGTAAGTAAAGAAATATATCTAATAAAAAAAATAAAGAAAGAAAAAGGACAGTAAAGTGAATCCTAATGATACCTTAGTGCAGAGCATAACTGTCATTAGAGGCTTTATCCAGCAACATAGGGGAGCAGATGCAGAGACCTACAGCCAAACATTAGGCAGACCTTAAGGAAGCCTGTGGAAGAGGAGAAGGAAGGATTGAAGGAGCCGGTGGTGTCAAGAACACAACAAGAAAACCCACAGAATCCACAACCCTGGGCTTACAGGAAATCACAGAGACTGATCCGACCTAGGTCTTCTGCATATATGTTATAGTTATAGAGCTTGGTGTTCTTGGGGACTCCAAACGGTAGGAGTGGGGGCAGTCTCTGACTCTTTTTTTTTTCTCCATCTTTATTAGCTTGGGTTTTCTTATTTACATTTCGATTGTTAATCCCTTTCCCCTTTTCCAGGCAAACATCCCCCTAACCCTTCCCCCTCCCCTTCTATATGGGTATTCCACTCCCCATCTTTCCCCCATTACCACCTTCCCCCCAACAATCCCGTTCACTGGGGTTCAGTCTTGGCAGGACAAAGGGCTTCCCCTTCCACTGGTTCCCTTACTAGGGTATTCATTGCTACCTATGAGGTTGGAGCCCAGGGTCAGTCCATGTGTAGTCTTTGGGTAGTGGCTTAGTCCCTGGAAGCTCTGGTTGGTTGGCATTGTTGTTCATATGGGGTCTCAAGCCCGTTCAAGCTCTTTCAGTCCTTTCTCTGATTCCTTCAATGAGGGTCCTGTTCTCAGTTCAGTGGTTTGCTGCTGGCATTTGCCCATGTATTTGCTTTATTCTGGCTGTGTCTCTCAGAAGAGATCTACATCCAGTTCCTGTCAGCCCGCACTTCTGCACTTCTTTGCTTCATCCATCTTATCTAGTTTGGTGGCTGTATGTGTATGGGCCATATGTGGGGCAGGCTCTGAATGGGTGTTCCTTCAGCCTCTGTTCTAAACTTTGCCTCCCTATTCCCTGCCAAGGGTATTCTTGTTCCCCTTTTAAAGAAGGAGTGAAGCATTCACATTTTGATCATCCCTCTTGAGTTTCATGTGTTCTGTGCATCTAGGGTAATTCAAGCATTTGGGCTAATAGCCATTTATCAATAAGTGCATACCATGTGTGTTTTTCTGTGATTGGGTTAACTCACTCAGGATGCTATTTTCCAGTTCCATCCATTTGCCTATGAATTTCATAAAGTCATTGTTTTTGATAGCGGAGTAGTATTCCATTGTGTAGATGTACCACATTTTCTGTATCCATTCCTCTGTTGAAGGGCGTCTGGGTTCTTTCCAGCTTCTGGCTACTATAAATAAGGCTGTTATGAACATAGTAGATCATGTGTCTTTGTTATATGTTGGGGCATCTTTTGGGTATATGCCCAAGAGAGGTATAGCTGGATCCTCAGGTAGTAGAATGTCCAATTTTCTGAGGAACCTCCAAAAGGATTTCCCAAGTGATTGTACCAGCTTGCAATCCTACCAACAATGGAGGAGTGTTCCTCTTTCTCCACATCGTTGCCAGCATTTGCTGTCACCTGAATTTTTTATCTTAGCCATTCTCACTGGTGTGAAATTGAAATCTCAGGTTGTTTTGATTTGCATTTCCTTATGACTAAAAGATGTTGAACATTTCTTTAGGTGTTTCTCAGCCATCGGCATTCCTTCAAGAATTCCATTCCATTCAATTTAAGAATTTTATTGAGTATTTTTGCATCGAAATTCATAAAGGAAATTGGTCTGAAGTTCTCTTTCTTTGTTGGGTCTTTGTGTGGTTTACGTATAAGAGTAATTATGGCTTCATAGAAGGAATTCGGTAGCGCTCCATCTGTTTCAATTTTGTGGAATAGTTTGATAGTATTGGTATGAGGTCTTCTATGAAGGTCTGATAGAATTCTGCACTAAACCCGTCTGGACCTGGGCTGTTTTTGGTTGGGAGACCTTTAATGACTGCTTCTATTTCCTTAGTAGTTATGGGGTTGTTTAACTGGTTTATCTGTTCCTGAATTAACTTTGGTACCTGGTATCTGTCTAGGAAATTGTCCATTTCCTGCAGATTTTCAAGTTTTGTTGAATATAGGCTTTTGTAGTAGGATCTGATCATTTTTTTAATTTCCTCTGATTCTGTAGTTATATCTCCCTTTTCATTTCAGATTTTGTTAATTTGGACACACTCTTTGTGTCTTCTCGTTAGTCTGGCTAAGGGTTTATCTATCTTGTTGATTTTCTCAAAGAACCAACTTTTAGTTCTGTTCATTCTTTGTATAGTTCTTTTTTTTTTTTTCTCTATTTGGTTGTTTTCAGCTCTGGGTTTGTTTATTCCCTGCCTTCTCCTCCTCCTGGGTTTTTTTGCTTCTTTTTTTTTTAGGTCTTTTAGGTGTGTTGTCAAGGTGCTGAAATATGCTCTCTCCTGTTTATTTCTGCAGGCACTCAGAGCTATGCATTTTTCTCTTAGCACAGCTTTCATTGTGTTATAGTTTGGGTATGTTGTACCTTCATTTTCATTAAATTCTAAAAAGTCTTTAATTTCTTTTCTTTTTTCTTCTTGACCAGGTTATCATTGTGTAGACCACTGTTCAACTTCCATATATATGTGGGTGTTCTTTCCTTATTGTTATTGAAGACCAGCTTTAGCCCGTGGTGGTCTGATAGCACGCATGGGATTATTTCTATCTTTCTGTATTTGTTGAGGCCTGTTTTATGACATCATGTGGTCAATTTTGGAGTAAGTACTATGAGGTGGTGAAAAGAAGGTATATCCTTTTGTTTTAGGATAGGACATTCTATAAATATCTGTTAAGTCCATTTGGTTCATAACTTCTGTTAGTCTGTCTATGTCTCTGTTTAATTTCTGTTTCCATGATCTGTCCATTGATAAGAGTAGGGTGTTGAAATCTACTACTATTATTGTGAGGTGCAATGTGTGCTTTGAGCTTTAGTAAGGTTTCTTTAATGTTTGTAGGTGCCCTTGTATTTGGAGCATAGATATTTATGATTGAGAGTTCATCTTGGTGGATTTTTTCCTTTAATGAATATGAAGTGTCCTTCCTTATCTTTTTTGATGATTTTTGGTTGAAAATCGATTGTATTTGATATTAGAATGGCTACTCCAGCTTGCTTCTTCAGATCATTTGTTTGGAAAATTATTTTCCAGCCTTTTACTCCGAGGTAGTGTCTTTCTTCGTCTCTGAGGTGTGTTTCCTGTGGGCAGCAAAATGATGGGTCCTCATTGCATATCCAGTTTGTTAATCTGTGTCTTTCTATTGGGGAATTGATTCCATTGATGTTGAGAGATATTAAGGAATAGTGATTCTTGCTTCTTATTATATTCATGTATGGATGTGAGATTATCTTGTGCTTGTCTTCTCTTTGTTTTGTTGCAAAACGATTAGTTTCTTGCTTTTTCTAGGGTGTAGCTTGCCTCCTTGTGTTGGGCTTTACCATTTATTATCCTTTGTAGGACTGGATTTGTAGAAAGATATTGTGTAAATTTGGTTTTGTCATGGAATATCTTGGTTTCTCGATCTATGTTAATTGAGAATTTTGCTGGATACAGTAACCTGGGCTGGCATTTGTGTTCTCTTAGGGTCTGTATGACATCTGTCCAGGATCTTCTGGCTTTCATAGTCTCTGGTGAGAAGTCTGGTGTAATTCTGATAGGTCTGCCTTTATATGTTTCTTTTTACCACTTTTAATATTCTTTCTTTGTTTTGTGCCTTTGGTGTTTTGACTATTACGGGAGGAGGTTTCTTTTTCTTGTCAATCTATTTGGAGTTCTGTAGGCTTCTTGTATGCTTATGGGCATCTCTTTCTTTAGGTTAGGGAAGTTTTCTTCTATGATTTTGTTGAAGATATTTACTGGTCCTTTGAGCTGGGAGTCTTCACTCTCTTCTATACCTATTATCCTTAGGTTTGATTTTCTCATTGAGTCCTGGATTTCCTGTATGTTTTGGGCCAATAGTGTTTTCTGTTTTACATTATCTTTAACAGTTGTGTTGATGATTTCTATGGAATCTTCTGCTCCTGAGAGTCTCTCTTCTATCTCTTGTATCCTGTTGGTGATGCTTGTATCTACAGCTCCTTGTCTCATCCTTTGGTTTTCTATATCCAGGGTTGTCTCCCTTTGTGTTTTCTTTATTGCTTCTACTTCCATTTTTACTTCCTTCACCTGTTTGATTGTCTTTTCCTATAATTCTTTCAGTGATTTTTGTGATTCCTCTCTTTAGGTTTCTACTTATTTATTTATGTTTTCCTGCATTTCTCTAAGGGAGTTCTTTATGTCTTTCTTGAAGTCCTCCATCATCATGATCAAATGTGATTTAAAATCTAGATCTTGCTTTTCTGGTGTGTTTGGATATTCAGTGTTTGCTTTGGTGGGAGAATTGGGCTCTGATGAAGCTATGTAGTCTTGGTTTCTGTTGCTTGGGTTCCTGTGCTTGCCTCTCACAATCAGGTTGTCTCTGGTGTTACCTTGTTCCACTATTTCTGACAGTGGCTAGACCGTCCTATAGGCCTGTGTGTCAGGAGTGCTGTAGACCTGTTTTCCTGTTTTCTTTCAGCCAGTTATGGGAACAGAGTGTTCCGCTTTCAGTTGTGTAGTCTTTCCTGTCTACTGGTCTTCAGCTGTTCCTATGAGCATGTGTCCTGAGTCCACCGGGCAAGTCACTTGGAGCAGAAAAGCTGGTCTTACCTCTGGTCTCAGGCCTGAAGCCGCTCCTCGGGGGCTGTGTTTCAGCTCTCCATGAGGCCAGCAACCAGAAGGGTCTGCCCTACCTTCACTTGGATCTCTGTGTACAGGGGGCCCATATGGCGATAGGCGTTTTCCTCTAGAGTCAGAAATGTGGGCAGAGTGTAGTCTCTTCTGTCTTCCCAGGCATGTCTGCCCCTTCTATAGGTTTAGCTTTCCCTCCCACGGGATTTGGGTACAGGGAGCTGTTTGACCGGGTCCCTTCAGATCCGGGTGCAGTCTGGACTGCAGGGGACCTGCCTCTTGAGTGCCTGTTCCCGGAGGCCCTATACAGTTTCCTCTTGAGCCAGGGATGTGGGCAAGAGTGGGCAGTGTTCGTGGTCTCTCTTGCCTTGCAGTCTCAGGAGTGCCCACCTGTCTCGGCGGTGAGCTCTCTCTCCCACGGGGTTTGGGAGCAGGGAGCTGTGGGCTGGGATCAGCAAGGTTCGGGCTCCAGCTAGAAACCAGAAGTGTCCCATCCCAGAGGAATTTTGCCTTTGTGTGTCTTGAGTCCACCAGGCAGGTCACTTGGAGCAGAAAAGTTGGTCTTACCTCTGGTCTCGGGCCTGAAGTCACTTCTCAGATCTGGGTTTCAGCTCTCTGTGAGGCCAGTGACCAGAAGGGCCTGCCCAGCCTTTTCTCAGGTCCCTGTGCACAGGGGGCCCAGATGGTGCTAGGTGTTTTCCTCTGGAGTTAGAAATGTGGGCAGAGTGTAGTCTCTTCTGGCTTCCCAGGCGTGTCTGCCCCTCTGAAGGTTTAGCTCTCCCCTGTCCTCTGATTCTTTTACCTGCTTCTGGAACCCTTTTCTGAAGTGGCAACGTAAGGGTTCTTTTGGAAGTCAGTTTGATGGTGTTTTGCTGGGGCAAACACATGAAGGAACGTTTTGTCAAAATGGAAATGAGTGTGACAGGCCAAGGCAGACTCATGAAGGAATGTTTTGCTGAAGCAGACACAGGAGAGGATGTTCTGCTGAAGCAAGCAGGTGAAAGGACATGTGATGAAGGATTCTTTACTAACAGAACACATGCATTACATTGCACAGTTGAGCTGCATTTGCCAGAACACCCTAGAGAGAAAAGCACCAAAAAAACTTCTGGTGGTGTGCTGCAGCTTCTTGACACTTCTGCTGACTTGGGCTGATTGGATGCATGTGTGGAGGCAAGACCTATGCTGAGGTGAGGCACATGGAGGACATGTGATGTTTGAAGGGTATAAAAAGGACTCCACAGTTAATGGAGACAGAGCTTGGTTTGTTGGTACAGCTAGCTATGCAATGCTTGTGGGTGTGCCTTCGCTGATCTTCGATTCCCTGAGAGAGGAACAGACTTCTCCTGGTGTTCCTGCTGGTCCCTCCTGCTGACTCAAGCTGAGGCTGAGGCCTAGCTGTCTCTGCTAGGTCATGTCATCACTGTTGCTAACTAGACTCTCTCATGAAGTGTTTGTGAGTGGATCAAGCTGCTGCCTGCTAATCTGTAAACTGAACTGCCTATTTCCAGAGAACACAGATACAGTCGTTGCTCCAAAGGATCTTTCTAAACAGACCCACCCCCTCCCCTGACCCCTGTATTCTTTCTTTTCCACTACCTCTGGTGGGTGGTGGGCTACAAGGAAGATTAAAGTGTTTAAGAACCATCATTAAAAAATAAGGTTTGAAAAACTTTAAAAAAAAGACTGATCACAAACATAATGATAATATTTTAACTATTTCATTTTATTGGTTATTATTAATCCCTTACTGTGTCTACTTTATAAATTGATTGATTGTAAATATGTACACATAGGTTTAAAAAAAAACAAAAGCAAAAACCACTCTATACAGGGTTTAATACTATCTGCTGTTTCAGACTGGGACCTGAGAACAGATTTTCCTACTGAAGGAAATGGCAGAGTCTGTAGCCATTCTGCAAAAGGCATTCTGAGGAGACATATCTGGGGCTTTGCATAGTCATCCTTGGAGTGGCAAAGGCTTCTCAGGAAAACCATGGTGTCCATGGGTGATGGAAGCTAAGGGTTAGGGTAGATGAAACACAGAATCTTCAGTTATGTAGCTCTGTGTGTCACCATGGTCAAGAGTCATCCTGATTAAAGGTACTCAGGAGGGAAGCCTCCAGAGAGGCAGGACTTATCAGGAGATCAGAACAAGTCATGTGTGACATGTAGTGTACCTGGCAAGTATTTTGGCCAGATCCATTCTTTGTTTGAATTTGAGAAGGATTTTCTGACTCCACACGACCTGGCATAGGATGCTCCAACATTAGGAGAGTCATAGGCCCTGGGACTAGAAAGCACTCTGATGCAACCACACCTGATTCAACAGCTAGAAAAGAACACACATGGTATGAACTCACTGATAAGTGGATATTAGGAAAAATGCTCAGAATATCCACGATACAACTTACAGGCTATATGAAGCTCAAGAAGAAGGAAGACCAAAGTATGGATGCTTCTGTGCTTCATAGAAGGGGGAACAAAATAATCAAGGGGGGGGGAGGAGGGTAGAAAGTGGGAGGGACTTGGGAGGAGGAGAGCAGGGGAGGGTTAAAAGGGGCTCAGGATCAGGTGTGGGAGGAAACAGGGGAGAAGTACAGACTCCGGAAATTGAACAGAGGTGTGTAGCAATGGGGGGTGGGGAGCTGGGGGTAGCCAACAGAAAGTCCCAGATGCCAGGAAAACAAGCGGTTCCCAGGACCCAACAGGAATGATATTAGCTAAAGTACCCAAGAAAGGGGAGAGAAAACCTGTAGAGGTGAGGTACAGCACTCGATTGAGGGATGGGGCCATCTGTCCTTTTCAAAAATTTTAACCCAGAATTGCTCCTGTCTAAAGGAAATACAAGGACAAAAAGTGGAACAGAGACTGGAGGAAAGGCCACCCAGAGGATCCATCCCATATGCAGCCACCAAACCCAGTCCCTGTTGCTGATGCCAAGAAGTACTTGCTGACAGGAGTCTAACATAGCTGTCTCCTGAGAGGCTCTGCCAGAGCCTTATCTATACAGAAGAGGAGTTAGGGGAAGGACTGAAGGAGCTGAAGGGTTTGCAACCCCATAGGAAGAACAACAATATCAACCAACCAGACGCCCCGGAGCTCCCAGGGACTAAACCACCAACCAAAGAACAGACATGGAGGGACCCAGGGCTCCAGCTGCATTTGTAGCAGAGGATGGCCTTGTTGGACATCAGTGGGAGGGGAGGCCCTTGATGCTGTGAAGACTTGATGCCCCTGTGTAGGGGAATGCTAGGGCAGAGAGAGTGGATGGGTGGGTGGGGAGCACCCTCATAGATGCAGGGTGGAGGGAGGATAGGGAGTTTGAGGAGGGAAAACCAGGAAGGGGGATAGCACCTGAAATGTAAATAAGTAAAATAACCAATAAAAAAAAAACAGCTAGAAAAATCAAAGACGGAGCGTGATTCCCTCCAGACTTACAGCTTGACTGTACCTTCTGAAAGGCCATGCATTTATACAGTTGTTCTGCAGACACTCAGAAAACCACTATAGTCATTTTCAAAAGATGTCAGGTGTCCTACATGGGAGCATAAACCTCTGATTTACAGGACAGCCTCCTCCGCACACTGACTCTTGTGGTTTGCTGTGGGTTCTCTTTGGGCTCCTAAACCTTTTAGATCCCTGTAGTGTGAAGGAAGTGTTAAGCGATACTGCTAATGGAAGTAGACTGTGCTCGATTGGAGGCTGCAAGCCGCTCTATGATCCAGGAAAGTCAGAAGGCTGTTTATGTAACAGATAGGGCAGGGCAGGCGCTGGGTGTTCCTTGCGGGTCAGTGGGAGGGGCTGGCAGGAAGGAAGCATAAAGGAGTGAAGATAAATGATCAGAGAAAGAGGCAAGACGCCCATGGAAGCAGGGACTCATTTCACAGGGTCCCATTTGCCTCAGCAATTTGGGACCAGCCATAAGGTGGGAGCCAGTGAGGAGATTCCATTTGATCTCCTCACCCTGTGCTGGGCCATGGGCAGCCCCTTCTCAGCTGCTGTTTGTTTCACACAGTGGCATCATTAGATGCTCAACTAAAAATGTAAAAATGATGCCATTCTTAGGTCAAACATACTCTAGGTCCTCTAGATGCTTCTAAGTCCTCAGTGGTTCAGCCTTGCTCCTGCTTCTGCAGGCTACCACTCCTAACGTGTGTGTGTGTGTGTGTGTGTGTGTGTGTGTGTGTGTATGTTTGTGTATGTGTGTGTGTGTTTGTGATGTGTGTGTGTGTGTGTGTGTATGTGTGTGTGTGTGTGTGATATGTGGGGGTGTGTGTGTGTGTGTGTGTGTGTGTGTGTGTGTGTGTGGGTGTGTGTGTGTGTGTGTTTGTGTGTGTGTGTGTGTGTGTCTGTGTGTGTGTGTGTGTGTGTGTGTGTGTCTGTGTGTGTGTGTGTGTCTGTATGTGTGTGTGTGTGCGGTGTGTGTGTTGTGTGTGTGTATGTGTTGTGTGGTGTGTGTGTGTATGGTGTGTGTGTGTGTGTGTGTGTGTGTGTGATATGTGGGGGTGGGAGCATGTGTGGTGTGTGGGTGTTTATGGATTGTGGGGGTATCTGGGGCATGAGGGCCAGCATGAGGATGGGGTATATGGGTGTGTGTTGGGGTCTCATGGTATATTCACGTACAGAGAAAATGCAGTCTTTCCTGTTAATGATTTGTTGATAAAACTGCCCCAATTACAGAGAGCTGAATGTGTGTAGGTATTCCTTTAAGCATCTTTAGAAGCCAGTTAGTAATCATAACAGTTTTTGCTGTTAACTCTTTATTGAAAACTAGGAAACTGAGGCACAGAATGGTTATGTGGTGAAGCAGAGGTATTTGACAGAATGGAGGGCAGAGAGTGGGTATTCTTGAAGATCTTGCAGAAGTAAACCTTCACTTTTTGCATAGGCACACATTTCGTCTTTTTTTAAGGCAGTAAATATTAGCCTCAAACTTGTGATCCTGTCTCTGTCGCCAGACTGTTAGGATTACAGGTTTGTACCATCATACTAGGCTCTTTTGCTTTTCTGAATGACATCTGGGAAGGGTTAGACATAGTGACAGAGTCAAGGGGCTCATCCCTGTACCTACATCATGACCTCTGTACTCCTCCTGTTCTCTGATGTGGTATAATTGGTCTGAAATACTCCTTGGCCTGAACCCATTTGTCTGACAAAAACAACAGGCTTTAGCCTTTGAACAGAAATGGACTGTTTTTAGAGATCAAATGACAGGTAAGCACAGGAGTCCTACTGGGCACATCTGCGGAAGAATGGACTCTTACTTCTCCTCTTCAGGCCTAAGAGAAGCAGCAGAGACACACATTAGGATGACAAGATGAAGAACACAGCTTTCTTTGCTCATAGAATGCCACTCAGAATCCAAAGGGATAATCTAGATGTCAGAAGTTCTGGGGACAATGTCTTAAAACACTAGTGTATGCTTTGAATTATAAATATCTAAAATAAAAGACAGAAATCAGCTCATTTCTAGTGCATGAATAACAGCACCTTTTGGCAAAGAGGTAGAGACTGAAAATATCAATGTGCAAAGGGGGCTTCTTCCAAAAGAGCATTACACAAAGGGTAGCAGGGAACCTCACGAGCAGAGTTGATTCATGACCCCAGGAATCTCTTTGGTGTTATCAATAACTAATAATCATATGGTATATTTTAGTTCTGAATGAGATAAGCATAAGAACTCCACTGACAAAAGAGTAGAATATTCATCTCATGTGCACATCCATGTTTGCATTTACTCAGGACAGCTAGGAGGTAGGCGTGTAGTTGGACAGTGGTAGCTGTGCCTTTAATCCCAGCACTCGGGAGACAGAAGCAGTCAGATCTCTGTGAGTTCCAGGCCGGCCTGGTCTACAGAGAGAGAGTTTCAGGACATCCACGACTACATAGTAAAACCCTGTCTGGAAAAATCAAAACCAAACATACAAAACAAAACAAAAACAAGAAACAATACAAGCAAACAAACAACCCAGAAAATGATACTCTTTTGGACAAGTTGATGAACATGTGTGTTCTATCCTTAAGATTTAGCCGAGAGGGAAGAAGCAAAGAAAGAATGAGAAAGAAATCCCAACATACACAGCAAGGTGGACCTCAAAGATCACGTGATCAGTACACCAGTCACAGACACACTGTGGCTGATTCCACTCTTAAGTGTCCAGAGTAGAATGATAGGTCATACAGACATTTTCAAGCTTTTGGCATTGCAACATGACATCATTTCTCTTTCTACAAAATTCCCACCTGAGAACCTGTGATCAAGTTACAAAAATGAAATTCAATGGATGTCTCATAATGTTTTAAGTTAGGAAGTAGGGCTGTGCTACCCCACCTCAAGGCCCGCCCCCACTGACTCTCTTTTTCTACTGAGGCTTCACCTCCTAAGGTTTCTAGACCTTAATGAATAGCCAACCCAGCTGGGGGAACAAGTGTTCAAACACAAGAGCCCATGGAGGGACATGTCACATTCAAACCACACCTTCCAGACCACCTGCAAAAGTCCCTCCTTCTGTCTTCATGTGACTATGAAAGACAGCTATCATTGGATTTGGGGTCCATAGTTACTGTTTCTGAAAGATCTCTATTTCCATGTGTGAATATCATTTTTCTAACTAGGGCTACATTCACAGTGATTCCCATAGCCTTTGGGAGCTCGTTATAGGGTAGCACTCGGAGTTCAAACTTCAGAAAGATGGAGAGTGATAACCTAAGGTGTTTAGGGGCAGCACTGGCTAAGAGTTTCAGCCTTCCCAGCCCTAAGCCTGCCAAGATACCAAGTCACACCGTCCCTTCTCTCTACAGCCTGAACTACCAACCTGCTAAACACACGGACCTGGAGAAGTTGAGTGTTCTTTGTACTCACGTTAGTTACAGAGGCTGGGTAAGGGCTGAGTCCTTGATTTCAAGTGCATCTTTTTTTCCAAAGAGCTATTTTAAAATCACATCGCTGTGCTTGCGCGGCAAAGGAGATAGAACTGGAGAACCAGAACACGAAGCCTTGCATTCCTGGCAGCCCTCACAGGCTGTTTCCAAAGAAACTTATCAGCCTGTCAACATTCTCCCCAGCCCCTTGCCTTCCCAGTGTCACAGGCCCGACAAAGTGCAGACAAATGTGCTTCTCGCGAACCCTCCGCCGGGACCAAGCTAGGCAATTTTTCATGTCTCCTGTCCAAAGCATATGATAGCAGTGACTTCCAGACAGCTGAGCCACAGCTCTAGTCCTGTGAACTATGCTGTCAATTTGTATTTTAATTCTTTTTTATTCACAGTTTGATTTCCTGTAGGGTTGGCCTTACTTCCTACTCAAACACCAGCGCTATAGTCCTCTTACCACAAGAACTAACCAATCATTACTACAAAGAAGAAAACTGTCCCATGGACTCTCACACACAGTTGGGCTTCTGTGTTTATTCACTCTCTCTCTCTCTCTCTCTCTCTCTCTCTCTCTCTCTCTCTCTCTCTCTCTCTCTCTTTCGTTCTTTCTTTTTGAAACAGGTTCTTTCTACACATCCCTGTCTGTCCTCAAACTCTAAAAGATCTGCCTGCCTCTGCTTCTAGAATACTGGATTAAAGAAGTCCACTCAACTCAGTTACCCGTCTTAGAAGCACAGTGGAGAATTACATCTTTGCTTGTTTACTTTATTGTGTATCTTTCTGCCTTTAGGCTTCCCTCACTCTGTAGCAGAGAATGACCTTGAACTCCTGATCCTGCAGCCTGTGCCTCTGCAGTGCTGTAATTACAGGCACTCACCACTCTACCAAGGCTTATGCAGTGTTGGAGATCAGACCCAGGCCTTTGTGCCTTCTAGGCAAACATTCCACCAACTGACCGCATCTTCCAACCTTCCGTCTTGACTCTCCATCACTTGGTGTGACCCTGGTTTGGAAATCTCTTGTTTCCCCCTCCAATTCTTTCTGTTTTCTCATGTTCTTGAAGGGAGCGGGAAGAAGCAGACTGTTCAGAGCTCTGGAGTGTTTAGTACTCATGACCTAGAAGGAACTGCCAGCTGGGAGTTTCAACGTGTCTTTTGATTGAATGACTGTTAGAAAGCTGTTTAGCATTCCTGGGAGCCTGGGAGGATGATGGGTCGCTGGGGATAAGAGCTCTGAAAAATCTCCTTACTACCTGTTGTTGTTGTTGCTGCTGCTGCTGCTTTAACGGAAACCCCCAAAGCTGGGTAGTCCGTAGGAAAAGTGGTTCGGTTAACTTAATGTTTTGGTCATCCATGGACATAGTACTGGCAGATGAGCTTCTTAGGGAATGCCTTAGGGCAGCAAAGGAAGCAACGTGTGCAGAATTCACACAGGAAAGAGTCAGCACAGCAGCAGGCTCCCACAGGAAAGCGAACTCTCTCACACAGGGCCTCAAGGAAAACCAATCCTCCCCTTGAGCTCACTCCCATGTGAAACGCATTCAGCCTTCCTAATGAGCTAATCACCTCTGAAAAGGTCCCGCCAAGCCTCAACCCTGTTCCGCTGAGATGAGCTCTGATGTGGGTTTTGGGGATGACCTCTAGCAAGTCTGCCTAAGTTCAGAGAGTGATGGGACTTTGTGATCTACAGTCTAGGCTTCCCTTTCCAAATCTTCCTTTTATGTTTGAAGTGTTTGAATGTCTGAAAAGTGCTCAATCCCAAATGCACTCCCCTCTTTATTCCACTCACGTGCTTGGTACTCGTCACTGATATTTCAGCAAGTGTGTCTGACATACAGTCTGTTATCAGGAGGAACTAATGCCCACACCCTGTGCTGCACCTGCTAAATACGACTCCATAGCATCCCAGCTGAAGGGGACAAATTGGCTGCCACTGGCGTTAGCCAGGGCTTGGCAGATGTTTTCTATAAACAGCTATATAGTAAATATTTTAGCCTTTACAGGTCATATAGTCTCTTAAAGCTATTAAAGTCTGGTTTTGGGAGTGTGCAAGCCGCTGTGTTGAGGAAGCAGGCACGTCTGTGTCCTGATAAAGCTTTGTTTAGAAAAGCACATCGGAGAGTGCCAACCTCTATTTCAGCCCGAGCATGGCCTGCTACTAAGAGCTGGAGACCTTGTAACTCTGTAGGAGAGAGCAGCGGAGATAGCTCCTGATGGCCACCCAAAGGTGGCTCTCACTGGATGAGAACTGCCCCCTCCCAGAGCCACTACTAGAGCTCTTTGCTGATTATACGTTTGTGTGTGTTGGGGGCCAGAGATGACAGAGTCCCCCTGCAGCTGGAGCTGCAGTCGGTTGTGAGTTAGGAACCAAACTCAGATCTCCTGCAAGAGCAGCAAGTCTTAACTGCCGGAACCATCTCTGTCAGTGGTCACCCAACCACTGTTTGCTTGTTCGTCTGTTTGGAAGAGAGCCTGGAGTTTCCCATGGCTAGCCCGGCTGATCAGCAAGCCCCAGTGACCCCACCCCCATCTCCACCTTCTCAGTAAGGGGGTTCAGCTTTTGCTGTGGGTGCTGGTGATACAGGCTCAGGTCCCCTTGCTTGTGTGACAGGCACTTTACAGATTGAGCCATCTCTCCAGCCTGCCTTTGGAATGAACGGTATGAATAAATACCCACACACATGCAATTTATCTTGTTTGTTAATGACCAGGCCCTCTGGCCAGAGATTTTGTGGCAAAAAAGCTCCATAAATACTAAAGGTCGCCAAATTAGACACATTTCCACTGGCGCTCTGGCTCTCGGATCTTGACAGAAGAGTGCGACAACTAGCTAGAGGGAGCTTCGAGGCCAGAGCACCTGTGCTGGGGTGTATGTTAATTTGTTTGGAAATATTTATCTATGCACACATAGGCTGTGCACTTGATGAGCACTATATTTGGGCTGCACTTACATGGGTTTTTTTCCTGCCTTTAATGCAATCAGCGCACATTATAGAGGCATGAATATGCAAATGTTGAATAAAGCTTGAATTTTTTAATTAAAAAAGCTAAATCAGGGGAATTATAAGAACCCAATTTAACATTTTAAATACGATGCGAAATTCTCTGCTTCATTCCCGCTCATCGTCATCGATTCTGTTGATGTTGATAATTCAGCGTGGGGCTTGATTGATCTTGATCCTTGGAAGGAACTGGTGTGGGTTTTGGTGAGATCCAGGGAATCGAGAGTGGGGTGGGGGAGGAGGAAAAGCAGGGCAGAAAATGTCTAAAGGGTGACTTTTTTTTCTCTTTTGGTGGATGCCCTGGGTGTACAAAGCAGTTTATTGTTGGTGTCCTTCTGAAGGGGGGGGCCTACAAATGCTTATTTGGGAACTGAATTTCTAAAAGAAAGCATTTCCCCACTCAGTTTCCCCTTACTTTTAAGTTGATGTCATGGGCAGTGTGAATGAATCACGGCTTTATCTTCACTCAGGGATGAAGGCGGGCCTCTCAACAACCCGCTCAAACTTGTAAACAAATGTTCTCTCTTTGGACTTGACTCTTTGCAAAGAGAAAAGCAAGCCTCTCTCTTCTGGCTTGGGATTAAACAGTGCTTCTGCAATCGCCTGATTATTTATTAAACACTTCCTCCAGTGGGACGAAGTGCCGCCCATAATTAATTACAAAGACCCTGGCGCTTTAGTTTCTAGACTCTTCCATGGCTTAAGCAGCCAGTGATCCCTGCCCAAAGCCGGGGAAGGTATAATTACTGTTGATATCAAGAGCTGCCTCTGTCTAGGCCAGTGGATCCTTGTTTAGTATAAAACCCACTCCTGGGCCTCCGGTGGGGGGCGGGGTGGGGATGGGTGAGCCCGTCTCTAAGTCTCTAATGGAGGGTAAGTATGAGTTCCAAAAGAAGTCGTTTAAGTGGAGGGTAAGGGAAGCTAGGCGGATAACACGTGTACTGAACCTCACCCCGACTGGATCCTAGCATGAACAAGAAGCAGAGCTTCCAGCCTGTAACAGTGAGATCATGTGTGCTCCAACTGCCTCAGGGGCTCTCGGGGTATAGTAGAGGTTCGGTCTTTTGCTATATATTATAATGTAAAACACTGGCCCCCTAAGGTCTGGTTGCCCCCAGAGACAAGAGAATCCTCACAAATCTGAGCAAATGAAGTTATGTGACCTTGCTCCTTAATGCAAAACTATTGATTGAATAAAGATGCCAACGGCCTTTAGCCGGGCAGAAGAGAGGTAGGTGCGCTTTTAATTCATGGGCTTGGGGTCTGAAGAGGACCACAAGGGAAAAGAGAGAAGGTGAAGAGAGGAGAAGACACCATGGGACAGTTGTGTCATGAATACATGGCCATGAGGGCTGGCCAACTGGAGTTAAGAGCAGCCCAGATGGAACGCGGCAAGTCATAACTCAGGTTATTGATGGGAAGTAGATTCCGATAGCTTAGAGGGTAGGTGTCTGCCCAGCTCTGGTGCTTTAAAGGCTTATCCTACATAGAAAGGCTTTGTGTCTTTTACCTGGGAATGATCAAAGGCAGGGGTAGAAACCCCCAAGTGAGATTAAGTAATTAATACATTATAGAGCTTTGCGTGTTGGTTTCCTGGCCTGATCACTTTACAAGGGAAATTCCTTCAGGACTTGATCTTAATGTCTTAACTTCATATTCACCACTTACTACACTCATAGCACAAAGGTGGTCTAGCATCCTTCTCCAGATTATCTGACACACTCTTCCCACCCAACGACAGACTAAGCTCCCTAAGTTAGTGTCAAACGGAGGATTCCCAAACACTCAAAGTCAACATACCACAGAGATACCCACACATCTGTCTTTATTACTGTACTATTTACAATAGCCAGGAAGTGGGACCAGTCTATATGTCCATCAACAGATAAGTGGATGAAGGAAATGCGGCACGTATATACCATAGTAACTTATGCAGCTATGACAATCAAATGAAATCATGACATTTGCAGGAAAATGGACAGAACTGGAGATCATTATGTTCAGGGAGATAGGCCAGGTTAAGAAACAAAAGCACTGCATGTTTCCCCTTAAGTAAGGAAGCTCAGCTTAGAATTACATATGTGTAATATATACATACATACATATATATATATTCCCATTCAATTCATAGTTACCTAGAATTTTAAGTTGTGTTTCTATACTCTTCCCTTTTATGAGATCAGAGGGCTGGCAAGAGGTTATGTATTATAACTCTTAGTTTAAATTAAATACTTTTTCTAAGTGAGAAAAAGATGTAAAATTTTTGTGATGTTTTTATTTGTTTTGAGACAATTTTAAATTTTTTCCTTTTTAATTATGTGTTTCTGTATGTATTTGAGTGTGGGAGGCCAAGGGGGGGGTGGATCCCCTGGGTCTGGAATTACAAGCAGTTGTAAACTGCCTTGTGTAGGTGCTGAGAACTGAATTGAGGTCCTCTGCAAGAACAGAACTCTCCTCACCCTGAGTGCTCCTGCATCCCCTGACACAGACACTTGTTCTTTAGCCCAGGTTGGCCTTGGACTTCTTTATTTTCCTGCCTCAGCTTCCAGACTGACAGACATTACATGTGAACATCACACTTATCCACTTTGGGGTGTTTATTTTTATTTTTATTTTTATTTATTAATTTAGTTTTTAAAACTCGCTTTATTTGGAATAATATAGATAGGTTCGTGGAAAAATTGCAGAGATCACTCAGCGTTCTCTTGTTCCCTCTCCCAGCAGAGTTCTTTGAGACGTTTGCCCAGTCTCCACGACAGTACCAGCTTACATTGCAGTGGCATATTTGTGGAGTCTATGAGATCAACAATGATGCATTACTATGAACTGAAATTCAGATCACTCCCTTCTGAAAGGGAATTTAAACCCTTTTGTGTTTGTGTAGCAGAGCTAGCTCAGACACTTCATTTTCTACCAACTCAAGATTATTAAATCAATGTTACTGACACACAGACTGAAATATTAGTACACTTGTTCAGATTTCTGTAGAAGGCTACTTGTAAAAATTATGTTATTGTTATTGTTGTTGTTGCTGTTGCTGTTGTTGTTGTTGTTATTGTTTGAGACAAGATTTCTCTAAGTATCCATGACTGTCCTGGAACTTACTCTGTAGACAAGGATGGCCTTTGAACTCAGAGATCTGCCTGTCTCTGTCGCCCAAGTGCTGGGATTAAAGGCAGGTGCCACCATGCCTGGCGATGTAGTTTTCATTTTAGAATGTCTTTTTATTAGTTTTTAGAGAATTTTGTACATTCTATTTGATCATTTTACCCCTCTCCCTTACCTACTGAACTTTGTGCTTATTTGTTTACTGATTGATTGATTAATTAGGAAGGCACTTGTAGAAGTAGAGGCCTTCCCACCATATGGGTCCCAGGAATCAAACTCCACGCTTCAGGCTTGCAGCGTCTTTACCCACCGAGTCATCCACCTACTACTTTCGTTTCTTCTAGTGATGGAAGTGGTACCTGGACCTTGTACATGCCAGGCTTAGTACTTACTTCTGAGCTGTATCCCTCAACCTTCTTTAAAAGAAATTCTGTTTTCATAACGTGAGGCAAATAAGCTCTTTGCAGAATCTACAGGGCCAGTGTGTCTTTAATAGAACAGCACCGTATTCATTGACACCTATTCAAGGGACTGGGGCTGTATGTGGCTCGGTCCATAAAGCACACACATCTGGCATGTGCAAAGGCCTAGGGTCATGTCTAGTGTTGCAGAGACCCCACCACACTTGTCTTGAAATGATGAAACCTTTATGTTGCCATGCACAGGAAGAACACTTACTGGTCATTGCAGAACGGGTATGAGGATTGTGAGAGAGAGAGTGGGGGGGTTCTGGGGGTTCCATTTCCCTCTGCAGACTCCGCAATGGTGAAAGGCATCACCCAGGAGTGCCTGGGTTTTCCTAAAAGTGAGCATTTCACTGAGGTCAGCCTCGCAGATGTCAGCTAATGCCAGGTACATGTAAGGGGATGGGACTCTACATGTCAACGCAGCGAGGAGCACCAAACACGCTCTGTCAACACGCATCCCCGTTAGTCTAGCTACAGCTGATGCCTCAGAGTCATCTCCCAGAGAATCAGGGCAGCCCAGATAGGCCTCTCGCTCGCAGTACAGATGGAGGCCAGGAAACCGAGCAGATGCAGCGGAGCTAATCAGGCTGAGGCACAGCAGGGTAACTCAAAGCGAGGCTTCACATGCTTTCAGGAGCCTTAATTAAAGAGCTCGGTGCCTCCTTTGTTTTATCTGTTGCCAGTGTTTGGTCTCCTATTGTGACAGTTTTTTGTTTTTTGGTTTTTCTTTTTTAAAGTAACTATCAATTTGCTGTGGTAATCTAATGGAGAAGAGAGAACAGTTCTCGTCTGGGAAAGAGTGGTGGGGGCTGCAGCTGGCAAAGAGTTAAGTTGCTGCTTTTCTCACGGTTGCAACCCACCCATGGCAAGAGCCATGCATGGGGAGGCAAGAGAGGGGACAGGAGAGACTCTGGGAGCATCCCACACGGTCTTATGTAATGGCTCACAAACATCAAGTCTTTAAGGGAGAGGGGGCTAAAGGATGGAGCGGGCTTTTAACAGCAGGCAAGTAGGGAAGAAATCTGCAAATTGTGCTTCACACTCCAGTAATAAATACAGTGTAAGGAGGAGAAATCTGTCCCAGCAAGCAGCCAGGACTTTGGGGATACAGACAGGCTGCTATCAGGCTCTTCCAACAATGACGAACAGGGATTGGAAGCAAAGGGTGCTGGCTGGATTCAACACCCAGCTCTTCTGTGAGAGTTGGAGGGGCACTGGGTGTGAGGAGATAAGGAAGCTCATAAACAGTCAGGCTTCCTGCAGCTGTGGGATTAACCCCACAGCAGTGCCTGAGCTGCCAAGGAAACTGGTCTCTGTGGAGAGTGAATTACACACGGCCCCATGCCTAGTTCCAGGTTTGCAACTTTTATGGATGGACGGTGGTGCTGATTGCACAATGTGAATGCGCTTGCTGTCATCCAACTGGGCACTACAAAATGGCTGAGACGTATACCGTCATGCATCTTTCACTGCGATTGAAAATTAGTATCTAAGCGGAGGGTTGAGGTAGAGGAGGTAAACAAACTTCCCAAGAAGCATCTCTCATTTGCCTTTCTCTGGTCCTTGAAGAGTCCTTGGTGCATAATACTCAAATCAGTATACTTGACAGATGTTTCTTATGCCGTGTGTGTGTGTGTGTGTGTGTGTGTGTGTGTGTGTGTGTCTGTGTGTGTACTCACATGTGCACGTGAACACCGCCCATGTGTGGGGACCTGCCAGAGGTTACCTTACATTTTAAGAAAGGCTCTCTCAGTGATTTGGAACTCAGCAATTTGGCTGGCTGGCTGGTCAGCAAACACAAGGGACCCTCTTGTCCCTGTTTCCCTTGCGCTTGGATTATAAGGACACATCACTATGCATGAAATTGTCTTTTTGTACATAGATTCTGGGGATTGAACCCAGGGTCTCGTGTACATATGACAAGTGCTTTACCAACTTAGTCTCTCCCAGATCCCCTGAGTGTTTAATTTATAAATGTGCAAAATTACACATGTGGCTGAAAGACAGTGGAAAGGGACATTGCTGCCTGTGTTAGACTTTCCATCACTGTGACTAATACCTAGATGAATTATTTAAAAGGAAGGAAGATTCATTTTGCCTCGTGGTTTCAGTCCATGGCTGGCTAATTTATTGCTGTGGGCCCGAGGCAAGTCTGGACATTACGGTAGAAATCTCACAGTGGGGCACAACCTCCATCCTCGTTTGCTTTCTGTTGCCATGACAAACACCATGACCAAAAAGCAGCTTGGGGAGGAAAGATTTTCTTTAGTACACTTTACATTTCCTCATCTAGAGAATCAAAGGCACGAACTCAAAACAGGAACCTGAAGGCAGGATGCTGATGCAGAGACCATAGAGAGATACTGCCTACTGGCTTGCTCCTCAGGACTTACTCAGTTTCCTTCCTTTCTTTCTCTCTCTCTCTCTTTCTTTTTTTCTTCTTTCCTTCCTTCCTTCCTTCCTTCCCTTCCTCCTCCTCCTCCTCCTCCTCCTCCTCCTCCTCTTCTTCTTCTTCTTCTTCTTCTTCTTCTTCTTCTTCTTCTTCTTCTTCTTCTTCTTCTTCTTCTCCTCCTCCTCCTCCTCCTCCTCCTCCTCCTCCTCCTCCTCCTCCTCCTCCTCCTTCTTCTTCCTCTCTCTCTCTCTCTCTCCTTTTTTTTTCTTCCCTTTTTGAGTTTTTAAGACAGGATTTCTTTGTATAGTCCTGGCTATCTAAGAACTTGCTGGTCTCAAACTCAGAGATCCACCTGCCTTTGCCTCCCAAGCGCTGGGATCAAAGATGTGCGTTACCACCACACACGCCTTTCTTATATAACCCAGGACTACCTGCTCAGGTCTTGCACTACCCATAGTGGTCTGGATCTTCCCAAATCAATCAGTAATAGAGAAAATGCCACCAAAGGCATTCCCACAGAGCAGTCTGAGCAAGGCATTTTCTCGGTTGTGGGTCTTTCTTCCCTGTGTGACTCTAGTTTGGGTCAAGTTCACCAAAACTCACCATCACAGCTTCTCACCTGTGGCAGACAGGAGCAGAGAGAGCCATGCCTGGACTGTGGAACTTTCCCCTTTTCTTCCTTTATTTTCATCCCAGTATTCAGCCGATGATATGGTGCCACCCACAATTGTGTTAGACCTGTCTGATCCCCTTCACAAAATAGAATGTGCTTTACTAACCTTCCAGGTAGATCTCAAGCTAATCAAGTTGGCAATCGAGGTTCATTGTTGCGCAACCCAACAATATTCATGAAAAGATAGTTGGATAAACTAAAGATGCTTAGAAAGGAAGATATTTAGCTAAGTTGGACCTATCGTACCTAGTGAATGTGAGGTCAGCTCTGTTTTAAAATCTCGTAATTGGACAACCCCATTCTGGCTTTTCAGAACTGTGCTCCTCCTGTGTCAATAAGAGTGTGCAATCACAGTAGCTCAAGCTTGGTGACCTCAGTCACTCATTCTGCCATGCCTGCTTGACTTGAAGCTCCCTACTCCTATCCCCCGGCTCTCTGACCATCTGGCTTCATCTTCTGGATTGTAATACCAACGTGGGTGTGTCATGTTTTGGTGACCTGTTGGACTCTTCCCTGCATGTTTCTCAGGAGAACACAATGAAACCAGAACGGTGACAGAAATGAGTCCTGACATGTGAGAGCTGACCCCTGGTGTTCAGTCAATTACAATTAGCAAGTCATTAAGTCAGGCCAGAAGCAGAAGCATAGATGAGCCCCATTGTATCTCTCAGCTGACAAGCCATGAGGATCCGCACAGCCCTCATACAGGGAAGGCCCCATTCGTTTTCCTCTAGGTAAAGAAGTCTGGAGAAGACGCAACCCCACGCCTCCTTTTCCTTTGCTAATAGGTGGTTCTATGAAGTATGGGCAAGACAGCCCTCCATACTAGCAGGTTTACTCCTATGGAGTCAACCAACTGTGGATCAAAACTAATAGGAAATTGTGCCAATGCTAAAAACCAGATTTTTCCTGTCCTTGTTTTATGAAGAGCACAGGTACTGCAAGTGAGCGAGAGATGATTTTCAAAGTGTACAGTGGCATGTGCTATTTTGCATAAGAAACTTGGACACTCTCCAACTTGGGCATCCATGAACAAGCTAAATGATACAAGTGGGCAACTATATAGATTCTTTAAACGCACAAGGTACTGACAATCCTTGCCTTTGTTACTTTGGAGCCAGAATAAAGGGCTCATAAAAGAAACACTGACATTGAATACATGGGATTAGTTGAAGATACCTTAATTGTCTTTTAAGTTGAATCTTGAAATAATTTATTTTTCTAGGTTTGAAAACCTATATCACATGTATATTGTAAATATAAAAACAGTGAAAAGTATAGATGGGCACTGTTTCCACTGGAAATAGGAGTTGACTTGCCTGGATAGTCCTTGCACTTGAAATCTTCAGCCTGTAGCTCGTGTGTTAATTTAGGTTTCTCTTGAAAATATTTCTGTATTCCCAAATGCTTCAGCCTTGCCAAGGTGGAGTATGGGCATTGGAATACAGGCTTGGGCTTATGTTTGTTATATCCCTGTACACAGTCTCAGTTATATATCTCTACAGGGCTGATGGCTTGCTTAGTGATTCTCAGGAGAACATCTCAGAGAAACATCGGTCTTTATGCACTTTTTGTTGCTCTAACAGAATGCCAGTATCTTACAAAGGAAAGGTTTCTTATAAAGGGAAAAAGGGTTACCTCCATTCATGGTTCTTGGGGTTGGAAGTTGCATGGGCTGGAGGTTGCATGGTCTAGTGACCATCCTGGATGAACTTCATGAATTCATAGCATAAAACACAAAACCAGCAAGGGGGAAGATGAGAAGGCCCTATGGTAGCTGACCGCTACTCATGAGAAAAACCTTCGTTCAATAAAAACTTGCTCTTTTAACCTAAACCATCTCAGTGTGTGTGTGTGTGTATGTGTGTGTGTGAGTTGTGGGTGTTGGGATCTGAACTCTGGTCCTCATGACAGAGCAGCAAGTCCTCTTAACTACTGAGCTATTTTTCTAAGCCTTTCTAACACAACTTAAGTTGCATCATCAAACCATGGCAATACACTCTTAGATATCCTCATCAAATCTTTAATGTATTTTTTGTTTCTCCACTTGTTTTGTGATATATATATATATATATATATATCATACCTTTCTGTGTAAGTGCTGTGTTATATGTATCTATAAGGCATATGTGTGTGTATGTACATTTGCCTTTTGCATGTGTGAATGAGGAGACCAGAGGGCCTTCTCAGGTATTGTCCTTGCCTTCTACCTTATTTAAAACAGGGTCTCTTATTATTTACCAATTCAAGTGCCAGGCTAGCTTGACTTTCTAATGTGTTCTCCGGTCTTTTCCTCCCATCTTGTTTGTAGGCGTGCTAGGGTATACACATGTGATAATACTTCTAGCTTTACATGAGCTCTGGGGATCTGAACTTAAGTTTTCACATTTGTACAAGTATTTTACCCATGGAGCCATTTCCCTACTCCATGACTGTTTTTAAGACAGGGTCTTGCTCTGTGGCCCAGGTTTGCTTTGAACTCGCTCTGTAGCTTAGGCTGGCCTTAAACATGCACTGATTTTCCTCTTTCTGCCTCTCAGATGGTAGTGTATGTCACTAGATCCTGCTTCCAACAGTGTTTCTTTCTCCTTCTTACATTTGTTTGTGTGTGCATGTGTGTGGAAGTCAGAGGATGATTCTCCTCCCACTATGTAGGTTAAAGGGAATGAGGTCAGATGTCAGGCTTCAGGGCAAGTACCTAAGCTCACTGAGCCATCTAATGGCATTTCCTATGCTGACTGGGGTCATTTAATGACAGTTCATCCTTTTGAGGCCAAGTGAGAATGCTGAGCTTGTTCTAAAGCACAGAAAGAAAGTTCTAGAGTGAGAGTGTTCATACAGCATTCTATCCCACCAAAGATCAATATTAAGCTCTTATTGCTTAGAAGTTGACAATCATGCTAGAAACAGGAAAAGCTATGAGACCACAGGGCATAGTCAATATAAATGACAGAGTGGGAAGCCAGTCTAAGTGACATCAGAAAGTTAACACACCTGCCATCCGCTATCTTGGCACCCTGGCACACTACTCAGAAGTCACCATTGTAGCAAGATGATGAGGGTGTCATTCTACCTGCATCTGAGACACATGCTGTGCTATGCTCCACTTGTAACTCTTGTCTGTCTGAATCACCTTCCAGATTCATGAGACAGTTTTTTAAAGCTACCTACTTAGATTTTAGCTGTGATTCCAGTTTCTCCAACAGAAGAGCAACTTAGAGGAGGAAGGGTTTCTTTTAGCTCACAGTTCCTGGTCATGGTCCATCACAGCAGGGAAGACAAGGCAGGAGGAACTAACAGCAGCTACTTATATCACAGTCAAGAGCAGAGAGAATGAATGCTTGCATGTTTACTGCTCAGGGAATATCCTCTATTCTGAGAGTCCAAGACCCAAACGTAGGTCACTAGAGTTGCCTCGCTGTCCCCCCATTACAGACAGCTCTTGGGCATTCATGTACCAGTTACTTTCTCTCCTATGCAACCAAATACCTGATGAGAAGCAGTGTAGGGGAGGAGGGGTTTGCTTTAGTTCATTACTTTGTGGCAGGGAAGACAATAGCAGCTGGGACTCTGGTCTTGGAGTAGAGCTTGCTGGTTAGTCAAACTTCTGCAGCAAACAGGAAATAAAGACTCCACTGAGCAAGAGCAAGCTATCACCCATAAATCCACCCCTGGCGTCTGCTTCCACCAGCCAGGCTTCACATCTTATAGGTATTTCTGAAATGTGTCTAGGGACTTCAACACATTTATAGATGCCATGTTGTGTCACCATGTGAAAAGGATGGATGCTCATGTAAGGTTTCACAACCTCCTCAAACAACATCACTAGCTGGTAATCAAGTGTCCAAACACATGAGTCTTTGGGGGATGTTTTATGTTCAATACAAAACACTTCAAAATTCCTATTTATATGCATCTTGAAATAAGGTTCTCTTGAGACTTTCTAGGTATTTAAAAGCATCTCAGGAGTCAAGACAGCAGGAGTTGGGTTAATTACTAGAACTGGTTAAGCAAGTTAGAGTTTTGAAATGCAAGGCACTGGGTGCCTGGAGATGTCTCATTGCAGAAGTTAAAGCAGAAGCTAATGAGATGTGACACGCAGACAGTATAGGTCTCGGACAACCTTGAAAATGCTCTATTTCCTGGTACCCATATCCTTGCTGAGTATCCTCCTCTGAGGAGAGATGCTTTCACTGGGACAGATCTGCAAAAGAGCGAGACAGCTTCATTGTTCCACTTCCCCTGGTTGGTTTCCTGTACCTTCACATGCTGGTGGAAGCCAGCTGTTCTGTGGTGAGCCTCTGTCTAGAGAGGATTGCAGGGCAAAGCATAGAGGGAAGTCCTTGACCAATGCTCATGAGGAAGCAGGGAACTCAGTCTTACAACCCAAAAGTGTAGGCTTAGATTTCTCAAAACCTACCTTAATATGGGTTCTCAAATGCTCTGGCCCCCCCTTGCAGCCTGCCATCCAAAGTTAGGGGAGAAGAGATGGTAAATAGGATAAGGGGGTGTGGACCTGTTTAGAAGTAGTCCTTGGGGTGATTCCAATCTTCATTCGGTAGGACACCCGCAGTCCAGATTAGTAGTGTCAGGATACCAAACAAATCAGCAGTGGTGGCATGGTACAGCAGAATCAGCCAGGCATCTGCTGAATAGATGAGTCAGCGGGAGAGACCAGAACCAGCTGGGACACCAGGAGAAGTTTCTGCTGTGCCTCTCTGGATGAAGTGAAGATCGGTGAAGCTATGAGACCAACAAAATGTTGCAAGACTAGCTATGCAAGTACCACATCACTGTCCATTGAGTCCTATTTATACTCTCTCCGAGCATCACATGTTGCCTCAGCAAGACACCACAGGAGTCTGCATCATGTGACACGACCAGAAACTTCCACTTCACAGGAGGAGCGGACTCTTGCCAGCCAGCTAGTGAGTGGCTGGTTAGCACTTCCTTTGGAGTCAAGCCAGCAACATGTTATACTCCATGTACCTCCTCACAAGTGAGACCCCAAAGCAGAAGAACCAGGTGAGATGTGCAGAGGGAAATTAGGAGATAAGACATATATTCTTTCAGGAGACAGCTTTGGTCTAGCTTGTCATGTAGCGATCATAAATGAGTGGAACATATTGAACAGTTGTCTTCCGTTTTCCACCTCAGGTTGAGGTTGAGGGTTCTATGACTTGTCAGGGCTTAAAAAGGAGACTCAGCAGGTACTGAACACACTGGGGCCTGGACCGTTGTTACTCCCATTTCTTTCTTCTTCTTAAGTCCAATAAATAGTTGTGCTTATCTGTCGGGATTCATGCTTCTTTGTACCCAGGCCTATCAGCCGGCTGAAGCCTTGTTAGGCTGGTCTGAGAAAGTAAACTAATTCAAGCACGTGCCTTCAGAAGCAGTAGGAAGTCCAGCGAGGAAAAGGAATATGCCATCTGGCTGCTGAGGCAGTGTGCTTTGCATTTGAAATAAGAGTGATCACAGCTCAAATCAGCAGTCTGGAGGTGTCATTGATTGCTCTGGGTCTCAGCAGTTCTCATAATCCAGCCCATTATTTTCCCTGTTAGCACCAGGGCCCATCAGAGCTGGGACTGAATGGTTCCTTCAGTCATCTGTTTGAGGAGCTGACACCATAGCTTTCTGCATAGATGTATTTGTGACTTAAATGCTCTTGGTTCAATAAAAGAATTGCAATGCTTTATTGTCGTGGGAGGAAGTCCAGGCAGGCTTTGCTACTGCTGCTTCCAAGGATCTGTTACCTTGCAGGCTCCATCTACAGAGTTAATGTTCTGTGTGGAGATTTCCAGTCTTCATGGCCGAAAACAGAGAGACAGTGACATAGTAGGGCTTAATGCTGTGGAAGCAAACACAAGATGCAGTTTGAGGGGCAAGTTATTTAAATAAATGCGAAGTCTCGGTGTATGAGGCAAAACAGCTTTCATTCCTCCCCCCACCCCCAGGCAGACTTCACAAGGTTTGAACAACAGAACAACAGTGAATTTTAAGCCACTGGAATAGCCTCGAAGAGAGAGCACCCCAAGGAAATCAACCCTGTGAAAACTGTCTAGTATTCCCAGCCTACTGTGCATTGTGCCCCAAATGCAAATGACTTGTTTCTTTTGTGTGGTGTGTGTGTTTGTGTGTGTGTAATTAGCACATATTAATTAAACAAATGCATGGGGCTCATAATAAGATTTTAGCACATGCATATAATGTACTTTGATGGCATTCACCCCTCCAATAGACTCTTTCTCATGGCACTCCCCTCTTTTTCCTTTCCCCCTCCACATCTATATCCATCCATACATCTATCCATCTATCCATCCATCCATCCATCTTTAACTTTTTATTGATTCTTTTTTAATTTCCCATCATGCACCCCAACCACACTCATCCTCTGTCCCCTCCTGCCTGTACCTGCTTTCCACCCTTGTAACCTCCCCCACAGGAGAGGAAAACAAATCTCATTGTGGAAGCTAAAATGTGTTGTAGTGTGTCCCACATTTCTCTGTTGGGAGAAATGTTCATTGCAATGACTTATTAGTCTGGTACAAGGCCTCCGGCATCTGCTACTCCATCCATGCTGAAACTTCATGGGGACTCCTCTAAGATATCCTATTGTCCTGTGTCATAGAGATCCTGTAGTTTTGGATCTGTAGGGTCAGCCCCTTCATGCTCTCCAGCAGTTCATTGATTGGGTAAATGTTGGGGTGGGCCAAATCAAAGCCCTGGATCTGGGCCTGAGAAGTATCTGAGCTGGTCAGCCCACCACCGGCTCTCCCACTCTCGTGCCCTTGGGGCTGGCTCACTAGCCAACTCCTGCTACCAGGGCCAGCTCTACCCTGCTGCCCAGCCAAGGTGCAGGGACTGCTCTCCTGAATGCTACAGCAGGTGAGGGGCATGGACAACTCTCCCACTCTGATGCTCTCAGGGCCAGCTCTTCTGCCTGTCATAGGTGACAAGGGGCAAAGGGGATGTCATCTCTCCCTAGCCTATGTCACTGCTTGGCAGACAACTGGCAGAGCTAGCTCTCCCATGCACACCCCTTTGGAGCTGGTTCATCTGCACCCCTGCCACCAGTGTCACCTCTATTGTGCTGCCCAGGAGAGGTACAAGGCCCACTCTCCCAAGTGCTGTGGCTGGTGAGGGGCAGAACCAGCTTTCCTGTTCTCATGCCTGATGTCCCGCCTGCTACAGGACCTGAAGGGCAAGGGGTAGGAGCATATCTCTCCTTTGTCCACAACACTGCACTGGAGATGAGTTCAGGGCCAGGTCTCCCATGCTCATATATCTGCTAGGGTCAGTTCACCCACAACTCCAACAATGTATGGAACTACTGTCCTGACTACTGTAGCTGGCTAGGGGAAGAGGTAGCTCTCATGTCCCCAGGGCCAGTTCTCCCAGGATGCCCAGGTGAGGAGTAGGGCCAATTCTACACAGCACTCACACATTAACACATCTCTGGGTGACAGTCCAGACCAGGGACGTTCACCTGGCTTTTTGTGGTAACAGACCCCTGCTGCTGCAAGGCCATGAACCCAGACAGGGCCCCTGGTGCAGCATAGGCCGGGATCCCACCATGGTCTCAGGTGGCATCACTCACACCAGGCTGTCCCTCAGTACTCTAGAGTCTCCGGTTCTGTCTGTCTTCATTATGCTCACGTTCTTCTGTTTCTTTTTTTCTTCCATTTCTCCACACTTGCTCCTCTTAGAGGCACCCAAGCTCTCTGAGTGTCTGGAATCATTTCAGGAGTGCTATGCCCTGCTTGTGCATTATGGCACTGGGCAGGGGTCATCGTGAGCTTCCCCCAGCCCCCGCGCCTGTGCAGTACCTTCCTGGTGCTCATCTCAGGCTAGCTCCTCACCAGCCTTCCTGAGTGCCCCATGTTAGGGTTGTCTGTCTCGGGCTCACTCCCACCGGGACCCTCAGTCCCTGGTGGGGTTCCTCTAGTCTCCAGCTTGTTTCTGGTTCTGGGAGCAGATGGGGTCTGTGTCACTCTGGACTGAACTACTTACTGTTCTGCTAAAGGAACCTAGCAATGAAATGACTCTAAGAACATTATGCTAGACTCATAGATCAGTGCCTTGCTCAGCCATCGTCAGAGAAACTTCCTCCTGCAGGAGATGGGAACGAACAAACACAGCGACCCACAGCCAGACAATGTGCAGAGAGTGAGAGACCTTGGAACACTTAACCCTACATGGGGTGTCTCCATCAAATCTCTCCCTTCAAGGCTCAGGGAACTCTGCGGAAGAGGAGGCAGAAGAGTGTGGGATCCAGAGAGGAAGGAGGACACCGAAGAAGCGAGTCCTAAACACAACAGGACAGACACACATACTAACTCATAGAGACTGCAGCAGCTTGCACAGGACCTGCACAAGTCTATGCCTGATGAGTACACGGGCTGAGGGAGAAGTGGGCACAAACCTTCATCCCTAGGCCAGAAGCTATCTCCAATCAATAAGTGCCTGCAAATGAAGTTCTTTTTCTCCAAAAAAGTCTTACTAAGGACACAAATCACACTCTTAAGGGCAGACCCTATGCCCATCAGTAGATGGCCAACACAAAATGAGCTCAATGGCCTCCATGAAGGTTCTTTACCTCATAATGTTTTGTCAGGATCGATCTCCCTCTTCCCCTCCCCCTACCCCCCCCCACGGGCTCTCTCATTTTCACAGGTCCTTTGCTTATATTATGTCTTCAGGCTTTGTGATCTTAAGGGATTCCTGTGTCTGTGAATGCGTGTGTGTCTCTGTGTCTTACATGTGTTTCTTGTGCCATTTCTTTGGCTCTTTTGTTTTTGTTTTGTCTATTATGATTTCTTTGTTTTTGTTTTGTCTTTTTTATTGTTATTCTTTAGATGCCTGCTTGTTTTCCAACAAGAGACAGAGAGGGTGTGGATCCAGATGAGAGGGGAGGTAGGGAGGATCTGGGAGGATTTTAGGGGAGGCAAAATGGTAATCAGAATATAATGTCTGAAGAACATCTATTTTCAATAAGAGAAAAATAAGAAGAAAAGCAAAACAAAAAATAATGGACCCTACTGAAAGTGAAAAACAATGATGAAATCTCAAAGCTGAATGGGAAGGGGTGGGGCACTGGAAAGAAGTTGAGGGAGGAGTAAATATGCTCAACATACATGGTATGAAATTCTCAAAGAATTAATCAAATATTGTTGAAATTATGGTAAAATACATGGAAAATAATTTATCCCTTTTGTCATCATCTAGTTCTAGAATTTTCCATTACCTCACAAGGAAGTTCAATGTCTACTAAATTGTCAATGTCTCTAGTTGCCTCCCCCAACTCTTGGCAACCATTAATCTCTTCTGTCTCTTTGGGTTGTCTCTAAGTTTCATAAACCTGAAACCAGATGCCATGTACTCTTTAGCTTAGTCGGATTTTGTTGCTTTGTTTTATTCGAGACAGTCTTCCTCCACATGCCATGCTATGCATCAGCATTCTGTTCTTCTACATAGCTAAATAATGTTCCATGAGAAAAATGTACATGTCTTCACTCTCATTTCTTCAGTTGGTAGATGTGGGCTGTGTGCTTCTGTATTGCTTCGAGACAGGGTCTCATGTGATCTAGAAGGCCTTAGACTTCTGATATTCCTGTTTCTCCCTGTGAGTGATTGATTATATTACAGCTGTGGGCTACAACATCTGGTTTATGTAGCGCTCGTGGTAGAACCCAGGCATGCTAAAGCTACAACCTCAGTGCACACACCCTTTTAAAATATATTTATTTATTTATTTATTTATTTATTTATTTATTTATTTATTCATAGATGAGATCTCTGTTGTCAGTGTTGGTTCTGCACTCCTGGGTTCAAGTGGACATCTTGCCTTAGCATCCCAGGTCAAGATTTTTTTTTAACATTAATCAATAAAACAGTATTAAATTAAGAGGATCATATATTGATAAGTATTGGTAGATATGCATATTACTAATGACCTTCAGAAATAGAATCCTTTCCTGTTTATTTGTCTAGCAAATTGGCCTCAGGAAGGGAGAGCCAAGACTCAACTATACCTTCCAAAACGCTGAGACAACCATAAGGGGAAATGTTTAGAAGTCGGTTCCCTAGTGTGGTGATTTCAATAAAGATGGGCCCAATAGGTTCATAGGGAGTGGCACAATTCCTTGTCGAAGGAATTGTCACTGTGGGTGGACTTCAAAATTCCAAGTGCTCAAGTCAGACCCAGTGTCACTCTCTCTTCCAGCTACCTGCAGATCTGGACATAGAACTCTCATCTACCTCTTCAGCACATCTGCCTGCGCACCACCATGCTTCCTGCCCTGATGACAATGGACTAAACCTCTGAACTGTAAACCAGCCTTAATTAAATACTGTCCTTTATAAGAGTTGCTGTGGTCATGATGTCTCTTCACAGCAATAGAAGCCCTCACTAAGATAGCTAGAGAAAAGGGACCTTCTGCCTGCTGCCAGCTATATTTGCTGGTCATTGACAAGCTGGAGTTAGTAGAGGGAACCTTGGACCAGTAGCTCGATAGCCTGATCTCTTAGGGCAGTTCCATCCAGAGAAGGTCTCTCTCTCTCTCTCTCTCTCTCTCTCTCTCTCTCTCTCTCTCTCTCTCTCTCTCTCTTAGCTGACAAGTGGCTGGAGGCCCCATTCCCACCAATCAATTCTGGATATTGCTTTGTCGATGTACAGGGATGGCTCTATTTCAGCCATTCAAATGATCACTGTTTCCCTGTGTGGTTGGATTTCTATGACTCTAGTATGTCACCATTTCTCTGAGTCGTTCCCATGATACATGTCAGAAAGTCTAAATGAGTCATGCTGAACAAGGATGCTCTGGGTCTTCCAGCCATGGAGGTCCCAGGTGTGATCCGCCACTTTAACCCCAATTTCTGGCGAGGGGAACTTCTTGGGCTACCGCTGCAGCGCCTAGGTTGTCAGTACCTTTAAATCTTGAGTGCATATTGCACGGGGCCATGTGATTCCGGCTCAGGGGTGTGGCTCATCGCCTTTGTCAGAGGACTTTGTTAAAGAAAGCTGCACTATTCATCTAGGTTGCTATAGTTCCCACATCATGATGACACAGCACATCCTGGAGCAAAGGCCCATGACTAAATAAATATCACTTAGAAGCACAGCATTAATCTGGGACATAGTAGCTCCTCCGTTCATCGTCCTTCCTTAAATTATTTTATTTTTAAATAGGTTTTATGTCTGTGAGCGAGAACGTGTATGTTAGAGCAGGTTCCCAGGCAGGAGAGAGGAGGGTGCTGGGTCTTCTGGAACTGAGAGAAAGGTGGTTGAGTCATCTGATGTGGGTCCTGGAAACCAAACTTAGGTCTTCCCTAGAAATAGCAAGTGCTCTTAACTGCTGAGCTCTCTCCTTTGTTTTGGAAGCATCGGGAACACTCTGTCACAGAGCCCAGAATATTTCCCAATACATCACAAGGGCTTGGGGGGAGGGGGAGGTCAGTGACTCTGGCATACACTGACTTTTGTGTCATAACTTGCTAAGTACTTGCATTTTTATTTGAGACATGTCCAGAAAGGCTTAGTCTGAGCCCACAAGGATTCTCTCTGCTTCCTCTGGACCAAGGCACAAAGTGGGGTGACATACCCATAGGTTCTTCTAGAGTACGGTGCTTTGTAGCGAAGACTAAATTCATTAGCATTTCTGCTGTGCTAGCAGGGAGCTCACTCCTCTAACATGAAAATGAAGCATTTTCTCAGTTGTATTTTCACACAGGAAACTCAACAGCTGTCATTATTCTTCATAATTCCCAAGCAGACTGCACGGTAAGTTAGTTACATTCACTCAAAAGTATTGGAGCCAAGTTGTCCGTAGTCTTTTACAGTGAGGGTGCCACAGCTGAACACCGAGATTGGGCGGCTGAGGGTTCTGTGGGGTGTGCGTGCTTGATGTCTAGTATACCCTGGTGTTCTCTAACTTTTCGGTACATTACTCCAGCCTCTGCTCCTGGTGCCACATGACTCCTAGATTCAAATGTCTGTGCCTTTTCTCTCCTTCAATCACAGGGAATTAATGGCCCAGAGAATTCCAGTATGACCTCACCCTAACCTCACTAACAAAATCTGCAGTGACCCCATTTCTAAACAGTGTCACATGTGGAGATGTCGAGAGTCAGGAATTTCATCATATCTTCTGTGGGGGAGGGATGGACTCAGTTCAACCAATAAAACTCACTTGATCTGTATTTCCTTGCCCAGAAACTGAACTCAGACTTGGCTAAATCCCTAAGAGGAAAACATCTCAAGTATTGTTTGGGACTCGGGAGCTGCAAGTCTGGCCCCTCATCTCATTACACACAGGATTAGAGGAGGTTTTGGAGAAAGATACAGTATCATTGATAAAATGATCACTCGCTGCTGGGGAGGCTGTGCTTCAGTGTGATTTATCTCCTGATTTCCTAGCTTCCCTTTGCTGAGTTTGAGTTGGGATGGCTGTGTGCCTCAGCCCTTTCAAACACTAACAACACCAACACCATCTCGCTTCATCCCTGTGATCTGCACCACTAAGCTGAACCCCACCTTCAGTTGTTTTAGTTAATAACCATGGAATCAATTCTGTATGTTTTTGCTGGCCACACATGTTCAGCAGTGGCATTCCTGTGCCACCTTCTGAGAGGGGTTGCGTCCTTCCCCCAGAACCACTGTGGAGTTTAGGGGGTGCGAGCTCAGGGAGTTTGCTGTAAGAAGCACTCACAAACCTTTCTCTGCACCTGCCAGAACATTCCATCTCACGCCTGAGGACAAGTGCTCCTCCGTGAGTTCAGTTAAGACTACACTCTGGGACAGATGGCCAGAGTGGGAGGGGAAATGGAGGCACCTTAGTCATCACAGATGATAGCCAGACCATGTCTGGAGCGGCTGCTCCCACACTGGACAGCTGAGTTAGGATTCGTGGCAGGATTCCTTGTCTTTAGGTGCAGAGGAAAGATGATCTCTGATACGGGGTCATCTAGCTTACCTAATATCGCTTAACACTCGAGATGCCAATAGCTCTTCCTTCCTTATTTATGAAACAAGGGAGAAACATAAATAGCTCCTGAGAGCCAATGCTATCTACAGTTGGGGCACATTGTCCATGATCTGTGAACATTATGGATCAGGGAAAATACTAGAATTCACTCATAAACACACACACTTCCATATTGGATTTTGTATTCCTTCTATTATTTTGTAGCATTTCTTCCTTAGCTATTAGTGTTTTCTTAGGGTGTTAATTGGTCTGCTCAAGTTGTTTAAAATAACTATCATATAGCATTTTCATATGTGGCTGTTATATAATTATTCTCATATAGTTATCAGACATTGAGCCTGTGTCCAGTTTTTCTATAATAAATAACGCTTTTGTCCTTGCAACTGATAGTATGTATTGTTCTCAGGTCTGGCTTTGTTTTGCTTTTTCCCCTCTTCTTTTGCTTGATACATATGTATTCACTCAGCCACAGCACGTTCTGGTGGTTGTGCTGAGCAATGTTAAGCGCTTAGATTCTTTGTTCTCAACCATGAGACATTTCTAGTAGTAAAATAACTTCTTTGAAAGGAAAAACAAAATTGGAAAATGTTATAATCTACAACAAAACACACAGGAGAACCAGGTGTCTATTAGTCAGTTCAGGCTACCATAACAAAATGTCAAGAACCAAGTGGCCTAGACAATGGGAATATGTTGCCCAGGGATGTTGGTTAAATAGCTTCCCGTGTTCCTTAGGCCTTGGGTTTCAGCTTCAGGACCACAGAAAGGACACAGGCTTACGGGGATCAGGAACAGAAGGACACAGAGTGCTGGGATCACCTTGGAGTGTGGCTGCTATCACCCACCATGCTATTTCCTAGTGGGCCAATTTCTGATGTTGTTTAATTCCTATTCTGAAATATGAGCATCTTGAGCTATTAAACCTTCTTTTTTCCCCCTTCTCTTCCCTTCCCAATTTAGCTTTATCATTTCTTAACACATGCCTGTATATTGTGCTGCATTATGTTTTACTGTGGTTATATTTTGTCTGAGGTAGACGCTTCCCCCCGTTATCCAAGTGCTGGGCATTTTTGCACACTCTTCAATTGCTTTGTCATTAACTCCTGTTACCTGTCCTCTTTAATTTAAAAAAAACAACACCTTATTTTCTTGTGCCTTATTGAGTTTATAAGTCTGGCTTTCCTTTTTGATTTTCAGGGTCTCCTAACTCTCAGGCCTTAGTATTTGAAAGTAGCATCTTACTCTTGATTCTTAAATGCAATATCCAACATTTTCTTTTGTTTTCTCTATGGCTCATGTATGTCTTGGGTCAGGGAGGGGAGGGGTATGTGGCACAGAGCGGTTAACTGTGGATCCTTCTCTCGACAGAGATGTCACATAGCTTCCCATACTGAATTCCTGCCCATTTCCTGCCCACTCCCCTCTGTGACTGTATAGCTCACGTATCCAGATGAAAGCTTCACCCAATGCTGGGCACCTGGGATTTCTGAGGAGGCGGATTTCTGGTTTCTGACTGGCTGATCGCTCAACGTTGTCATCCCTACCAGCACTCAGGTTTAAGCCTCCCTGCCTCTGCAGGACGCTGGCCAACAACCACTTTTGCATTTGCTCTGACTTGAAATGTTTGTTGGAGTTGCTGACGTGTCTGGTTTCATTAAAGACAGCCTGTTTCTCCTTGTCTTTGCTGTTGGTGGCTTAAGAATTTTTCTGGAGAGGAAGAAGATGTCATTGTGCTATCTTACACTCTCACAGCACCCAGGCTTTCTTTCAGATGGCTTTTTATTTGCTTGGTGGGAAAGGGGCACCCAGACTCCTTGGTCAAGGCAGAGATCACCACAGCTAAGATAGATACTTTGACCACCACACGGTGCTTCAATGGGCACAGAAGATAATGTAAAATCTCAAATCTCATCCCGGACCTTCCCAAAATGCAGAAAATGGATAAATGGTCTATTTGAATTATGAAATTTCTTGTTTGACAGTGCCCATGGCTTGTAACTACTTGGCCCAAATTAGATTTCACAGAAACATTATGTCTTGATTATAATATTAGAATTCTACAGCCAGGCACACAATGTGATTTGAAGGCCACAAACTTGCTAGCTGTCAGACCGAATCTTCCTGAGCTCTTCTGTTCAGCTTTTACAAAAACAGAGAACTGGCCAAAGTTTTTCTAGCCAGAAAGAAGCCAAGTGGGGACAACCACATCAGGTCTAAAGTAGGGGGGATGGGGGTGGTGGGGTGGTGGTAGTGTTGATTGTAGGATAGTACTGGTTCTCTCAAGATAGTCCAGGTGAAGCTGAATCTTCATGACCAAGTGGCACCTTGGGGACTTGTCTCTGAGACACTCCAAAATGTTAAAACATGATTCAAGGTGCCCGCAGTCCAGGCTGGGGAGGGAACATTTTATGAAAAGCCTTAGTTATTCTGCGTTTGCAATTTTCTAAGTTAAACCAGTATGGTTTGCATTAGCCAGAGCTCTGCAAATTGTGTAGAAAGGATTGAAACCAATTCTCTGGCATATGTGAAAATGGAGTCCGTGGTTCCTGGCTCCTTAGAAGACCTTGTGGGAGTCCCCGTGTAAAGTGATCTCTTACACGACTGATTACAACTTCGAGTCAAACAACATCTTCTTCTTCTTCTTCTTCTTCTTCTTCTTCTTCTTCTTCTTCTTCTTCTTCTTCTTCTTCTTCTTCTTCTTCTTCTCTTCTTCTTTCTTCTTTTCTTCCTTCTCCTTCTCCTCCTCTTCTCCCCCCTCCTACTGTTCCTCCTCCTCCTGCTCCTCCTCCTCCTCCTTCTCCTCCTCCTCCTCCTCCTCCTCCTCCTCCTCCTCTCTTCTCCTTCTTCTTCTTCTTCTTCTTCTTCTTCTTCCTGTCTCTTATACACATCCTAGATGTGTATAAGAGACAGCTCATTCTCCTTACCATCCTCCTTCTTCCTCTTCCTCTTCTTCTTCCTATTCCTCTTCTTTTTCTTCCTCTTCCTTTTTTTTCTAACAATGAACATTTTGCATGAAGAAACTGAAGTTTTCTTCAGTCGTCTCTTTTCTTTTAGTGGTAAGTAGGTCAATTTGTTATATGGTCATATAACTCAGGGAAGCACTGTCCACGTTTAAAATACACATTTGGCGAGTTCTGTGATAATAACCTTGTCTCTCTTCTAAGAGACAGGGCTGTTCACTCTGTCTTAAACATTGCCTTGGATGAGGGAAGAGTCAAGCGCCTCAGTTGCACGCATGCGGAGTAGCCTCTCCCTACCTTTTCAAATCACTGAGCAGTGGCGTTACTGTTTGATAAAGTCCTTTATTCTTCAGCTGCTGTTGCAGTCCACACTTTCTCTACCCCGACAGAGGGGACAAAGGAGGTGCTTCCACTTCAGATCCCAAAGTCACCAACATCTGCAGTTTCCACCATAGCATGGTAGCAGCCAAAAGGAGGGATGGGCTGTGTTAAGAGGCTTTTACAGCCAGCCAGACAATATGATTTGAGAACCACAAACCCAATGGCTGTCAGACTCAATCTCAGCAGCCCAAAGCTATAAAGGTTGCCGCGACTAAGGAAGGCAACTGTTTTTCTTGACACATTTGTTGAGGGCCGGCCCTGCAGATGGGCAAGGGCCAGGACACGCCACTGGAACATATTGAAAAGGTTTGAAAGTCAAAGTTGCAATCCAAGCCCCAGAGAATAGCTTCTCGGGACACTTCAGAAATGCTTGATGAGGAGAGCTTCTTTTTCTTACAAGTCCTGTTTAGAATGCATTCCGTGTGTGTGTGTGTGTGTGTGTGTGTGTGTGTGTGTGCGTGTGCCTGTATGTACATGTGTGTGGAGGCCAGAGACTATTAGATCCAAAGGAAACTGGGGACAAATGGCTGACTGTGGTGCCTATTAGCAAAGCACATGCTGACCTCCAGGCTCCCTCAGCATCACAAAAGTCCATGGCATCCTGGCTCACCCAGCCGTCTACCATAAAATTTTCATGGGCTTCCCTCCTCCAGCTTCTTATTCCTATGTAACTCTGCACTTCAGCCATGCGCCTTCTCGGTCCTCTTGTCCACTTTTGTCTTGGTCCCTCTCTCTGGAAGGGCTCCTCCTCCTCCTCTTCCTCCTCCTCCTCTTCCTCCTCCTCCTCTTCCTCCTCCTCCTCTTCCTCCTCCTCCTCCTCCTTCCTCTTCCTCTTCCTCTTCCTCTTCCTCTTCCTCTTCTTCTTCCTCTTCTTCTTCTTCTTCCTCTTCCTCTTCCTCTTCTTCCTCTTCCTCTTCTTCTTCTTCTCCTTCCTCCTCCTCCTCTCTTCCTCCTCCTCTCCTCCTCTCCTCCCTCTCTCTGTCTCTGTCTCTGTCTCTGTCTCTCTCTCTCTCTCTCTCTCTCTCTCTCTCTCTCTCTCTCTCTCTCTCTCTCTCTCTCTCTCTTCTCCTGGCCTGTTCCAGTCTGCTGGCCATCTTAGTCTGCCACTTTCTCTCCCTGCTCTGGACTCTTCCAGATGCCCATCGCAACTACAATCAAAACCCTCCTGTGAACCATACGTTGAAACACCCATGCCCTCACTTTATATAAAGACAGCCTCACCAAGTAGACTAGATCGGCTGTGCAGTGAGCCCCAGGGATCTGCCTGTCTTTACCTCTCTAGTTATTGGATAGTAAATGTGTGTCACCATGCCATCCCCCAAGTGCTGTTGTTAGATCTCAGGTCCTCAAGCTTGCAAGGCAAGCATTTTACCAGCATGGTCACCTCCACAGGCCTGGATTCCTTTTCTTGCCAAGATGGTGCAAACGGGAAGGATGTAAACAGCATTCCTAAAAATAAATGAATGCATAAATGTGACCACAGGCTTTCCATTGCTTAGCAAAGTAACATTTATTTCTTTACAGAATAGAAGGGACAACCTCCCTTGGCTGGTTGAGAAGTAAGAACACTGGTAAAAGCAGTATTTAGCAGGAGAACTCCAACTTTGTTGCAAGCCAGGAGAAGAGTCTGTGGTGACGGTGTTCACCAGCTGACAGTCGTCTTAGTTCCCTTTATCTGCAATGGTTATTTTCCTCTCTGAGACTTTTCATAAGGTTTTCCACTTAACTTTGTAAGAATGCCAAAATTCCCCTTTCACTTATATTTGGGGCTCATACTATGACTGACTATTATTGACACATGAATGTTTTTTCTCCCCTGAAATGTATTTTCTCCACAGGTTGGTGTTGGATACTCTCATCTTGGCTGGCCTCAAGCCACTGCTTACAAAGTCATTCAGGAGGACTTGGGACCTAGCCTCTGGTGTCTCTGGAAACCACGGCTTCAATAATCATACTGATTTTCTAAAAATAAATAGACAAGTTAAAAATGCTTCCAAGGAAAATATTTGTGTATGTGTACATGCATGAGCACTCACATGTGCACACGTGTACACACACATACACACACATACACACATTCACACACATACACACATTATATCACACTTCATCTATAATTTCTGGGTCTTGAACACTTTCACAAGAACATGGACTTACAAGGAACACTGCCAATGTACGGGCTTGACTCTAGATCATTCACAGCATGGATTAACGTGTTTCTCCCTTAAGGAGATAGGAAAGGACCTGGCTAGTGTGTGCTCAAACCTAAACCAGATCAATGTGGGAGGGAAGAAGCTCCAAACATCTTGTGGGGAGAGACGTCACAGGACTGCAAGCATGCAAAGCGCTCAGATGGGTGTTCCGTTTTGCTTGCAGTTACTTGAGTAACTCTCTTTTGTTTAAATTATTTTTTTAACTGTATGGAGTTGTGTGTATCTGTGTAGGGGTATGTACTGTGAGTGCATGTGCTCATGGAGGACAGAGGCATGGGATGCCTGTATTGCTGTACAATTATTTTAAAAGGGCTTTCTTTTGCCCCTCACTAGATCTGGCAACACAGTGCCCCAAGATATCTGGTAGACATCTTCATCTCAATCAGCAAACCATCCCCCCCCCCTTTGCTCTATCCCACATCACTTGCCGATGGCTACTCTCTGACCCTGGCAACAATCTCTCTACCCATCTAGTTCCCAAGACAGGTTGCCACCATGCCAGACATACACATCCCAATTCCGTGGTGGTCTCGTGTCTCTAGCCACCATATACTCTCTTGAATTCAATTAAATCGCCACATGAAAGAACACACAACACAATAACCTGTCATCCAATTGATAATATATAATTTGCCCACCTAGACCTACAAAGCTCTGTACACATCCATCCCTTAAGAATATTCATAACAACCTGTAAATGTGCATAGAGGAATCTTAACATCTGCCTCTAGGTTCTCTCCTCTCCTTGCTCCAGTCTCCTCCTCCTCTCTAAAACTTTTCTCCCACCCATCCTTCCTTCTCATCCAATGACAGGCCTCGTTCTATCTTGTACCTGCCTTCACCTGCAAAATAACATCATCCTACATCCCTGGAGTTGGAGTTAGAGGCTGTTGTGAGCTGAAGAATAAAATTCAGGTCCTGTGCAGGAACGGACATCCTCCTATTGGCTGAGCCAACTCCAGCCCCTGCGGTCTTACTGGTGTAACTGGGGAGGGGAAAGGGTGTCATTCACTGAAGCACTCCACTTCCTTATTTATCTAATTAAGGGAGATGAGTAAGCTCTGGAAATGTCTAGCTTGTGAATTTGTCATTCCAGGTTGTCTCCTCTTTCAGTGCCTATTGGCTCCTAAAGAGCACACTTGGGCTGCACACAGTGTGAGGGCATTGCAGGGGAACCATGGCTCCTGGGGTCCTCGCCACCTTGAAGGAAGACAGGTCCTGTGGCATCCTCAGCCTGTTTTAAGTGAAGAACAGTTTTCTCCCAAGTCAGTGCTTAGCATAAGCCCCACTTTTCTGGTGACTTTTCTCAACCTTTCTGGATTCTTAGTAATTGACTGAACACTGGGTAGGAACCTTGGGGTTTTTGTACACCTTCCTGCATTTGATTCTTCAGAGAGGCATGTTTCTGGGCTCCAACTTATTCCACTTGACTCTTCTGGATGAATTCAGTATCTAGGCAGCAATTTGTGCAGCTGGAATCATGGAATCACAGATCCTGTTCTCCTCGGCACCCATCTATCCACCATGGTGCATGAGAGAGAGAGAGAGAGAGAGAGAGAGAGAGAGAGAGAGAGAGAGAGAGAGAATGTTATGTGTGTGTGTGTGTGTGTGTGTGTGTGTGAGAGAGAGAGAGAGAGAGAGAGAGAGAATGTTTGTGTGTGTGTGTGGTGTGTGTGTGTGTGAGAGAGAGAGAGAGAGAGAGAGAGAGAGAGAGAGAGAGAGGAGAGAGAGAAGGGGAAGGAGGGAGAGGGGAGAGGGGGGGAAGGGGGGAAAGAGATGACAGCTCTAATTTTCAGGTCTCGAGTGCTGGAGAATGCCCATGTCTTCATAGGAACCAGACAGGGATAAAAAGTATCTTCGCAAGGGGAAGCTAGTTTAGGGTGATGGGAAGTGTGAAGGGAACAGAGGCGTGGGTGTCTGAATTTGCATTCATCTTCCATTTCCGTTGTTTCTAATTTGAGCTTCTGAGAGCCTCTGTCACTGATATCCAACCACCATGAAGAACGGACAACTTTCACACTCAAGTCTTCTGGGTTGAGAAGGGAGATTTTCTGGGAAACTGTTGGTCTTCATTTTCAACAAATGGAGTGGGAGATGGCATTGGTATACTAGATGGGACTTCTCAAATTATCCTCCCAGCTTCCTCTGATGATCCTTTTCCAGAAAGGATCACATACAAATGTCATGCATCGTTTCTGTCATAGATGACAGGAATGTAATCACTACATAATTCCCTTCAGAGGCTCCTCGGAGTTGAGTGTTTCCATGCAGTTGCCTTCTGATGGAGGTCAGGACGAGCCGGCACCACCCCGCACATCACAGAAGAGAGATTGAGGTTCACTGAGGCAGGAGCTCAGAAGTGAGTCATGAGAGTTTTGTTCCCCCATACCCTCTGGGCTACAGCTTTAATTAGGTGGAACTGATAAGCTTGATAAATTTTGAACTATTGCTTTCCGTTTGCCAATAACAAAGTCTTACTGTGTAGGATGTTGGCTATTTTCCGCATCAAGCCCCTTCTATTTTCCTGAAGATACCACTTGCTTCCATTTCAACGGGTCTTTTGTGTAGGGGGAAAAAGACTTTTTTTTTCCTTTTCTGGTTTTTTGTTTTTTTGTTTTTAATTATAGCACCTTGGTGACTGACTAATAGGTAGTTTCTTTAGGTTTTCTTCTGAACCCTTCTCTAGACTCCCTTCCATCAGGGCTCCCATCGTTTCTCTGTTAGTAATTAGATGAAGCAAACAACTCAGAAACAGGTGACTTCTTTGAACCTCTCACTTAGCATTTCTTAGGTTATGCCTTTTGTCTTCAAGTTTCTGCCCAGCTTCCTTCCCTCTTTCTCTTCCCCTTTCCTCTCCCTTCTCTCTCTCCTTCCCTCCCCTGAATTATACAGACCTTTTTATCAAAAATGTCATAACCATAGACATTAGATTCATATTTTAAATGCTAGGAAGCTAGGAGGTATTTTTAGAAACCTCGAGCTAGCAGCAATAATAACAGTAAGACATAGAAAACAAATGTGTATTTAGTGACAAAGAAATTACACACATAGGTTTGCACATATACTTAAAGAGATATGACAAGTTGGAATATTTCTCTGTGTGATGGCCTGAAACCATGAGTATTATATCTTAGTGAAATATTCAGTCAAGTTTTGTCAGGCCCAAGAATAATGGTTTTATAAATTTTGTGGAATGAAAACTTAGATGTCTAAGAATTCTATTAACTATCCCAGAGGTGAATATTTTGAATATAGAAGGGTTTCTTTCTAGCTTGATATTGACAACAAATTTAAGTCCCAGTTCATTTTTTGTACCTTAGAAAAATATATTCTTGCTAATCCTTTTGTTCAAAGTACAAGGAAAGACTATTCCAAGTAATGGCACCTTGGAAATAAATCTACTATTCAGGGGCACAGAAAACAGCAACTGTCAGAAATATGCAGCAGACGGAGTCACTGAAGCAAGTCAGAAACTGTCCAAAGATGAGGTTGGAGCGAAGCACCCCAAAAGCAGAAGACTGAGCTCAGTGGCCTCTTTAACGATAGACAGGAAGCTGCTTTCCAGGAAGATGCTTCGAAAGATGGTGCTTGGCAGCTTTCCAGGCAAGTTCCTTCCTTTTGTCGCTATTCAAACAGAAACCTTACTCAGGAGAAGCCCATCTTTTTAGGGTGCTTTCCTGTGGCTGGGCTGCTTTTCAGGAAGGAAACCAGGAGGTTGAGGTAGAGAATTTGTGGGGGAGAAAATAAAGTTAAGGGTTGGATGGGGAATACGTGGGTAAATATAAAAGATTGTACAAATTTATCTTATTTAAAGTTGTAAAAGGAATAATTACAGTTGGTGGGACTCACACAACATGGATGTGCACAGTGTGTATGATGTTAATGGCGCAATGGGAGAGGGCAGAAATGGAGTTTTTGAAGAAATTGCTGTGTTTTCCCAGAAGGAAGTAAATTACAATGAAATCTAAGGAGCTTGCTTTATACGATATCTATGTGACTGGCTCTATGTGAGGATAGTGGCCTACACCTGTAGTTCCAGCACTCAGGAGGTAGGGGCAGAAAGGGCAGAACTTTAATGTTGGTTACACAGAGAGTTCAAGGTCTTTTGGACTACATGAAATCCTGTTTTCTAAAACAACATCCACAAAAATGCCCACAGTACTATAAAACAACCATTGTAGAGTAACAGTTGAGACAAAGTAACAAATCAGAAAGATGCAGCATGAGGGAAACTTACAAAGGATGGATTGGAAACAAATGTTTTCAGACATGGGAAATACATTTCAAAAGGCAGACATAAATTCAACTAAACTAACGATTGCATTAAATGTAAACAGACTAATCCAAAGGCAGCAGTTTCCAGAATAGATGAAAAAATAAAGATGTAGCAATATTCTATCAACAACAAACACACCAACTGATTTATTGTAAAAATGGTAGGAAAAAGATACACGATGCAAAGAACAACCACGGAAAATACTGAACTGCTGTGTCATTAGATAAAATAGTATATAAATAAAGTAATATTACTAGAGACCCAGCATGTCTCTTCTAGATACATGTTCAGAGGAAATAAAATCTTCATGACAGAGAGTAACCAGTGGTCTTGTTTCCAGATTTTTGCCACCTTATTCAAAGCATTGGAAAAGTACATACAAATTGCAAAGTAGTTTAAAGAGATAGCAAAGGATAGGTTGCAAAGAGACAACAGAGTGCTAAGGGCATTTTTTTTATTGTTTGTAGCTTCCTTTCCAGGAAGAGGATGAATTGGTTGCGAGATACAGTAACAAGACATGTTCACCTATGCAATAGTGGCACAAACGTCATGGGAACAGCCAAACATTTTGAGATTGGATTAAGGCTCGATTCACAAATTGAAACCCCACCTGATACCATATTTTTCTGTTTAGTTTCCGTCTGAAAGAGAGAGAGAGTGGGGGTACTGAAGTCACCCACTCTGACTGTATGAAGGTCAATGTATGATTTTAGCTGTAGTAGTGATTCTTTTATGAAGTTAGATGCACTTGTGTTTAGTGTATAAATGTTTAGAATTAAAATATCTCCTTAGTAGATTTTTTCCTTAATGAATATGTAGTATCCTCCCCTGTCTGTTCTGATTGTTTATTTTAAAGTCTTTTTGTCAGATTAAGGTAGCCATCCCTGTTGCTCAGTTCCGTTTGCTTAGAACACCCTTTTCAATTCTTTTCCTCTAAAATGGTGTCTGTCTTTGATGGTGAGGTGTGTTTTTTAGATGCAACAGAAAGATAGATCCCATTTTTAGTCCAGTATGTTAGTCTGTGTCTTTTTATTACTTAAATCAAAACCTTAGTATTACATTATAAATTAGCAGTGTTTATTAATCTATGTTATTTTGTTGTGGTAGTGTGGGTTTTCCCTTGTCTTTTGATTAACTATCCTGGGATTATTTACTACTTGTCCTCTCAAGTGTAGTTAACTCTGTCCCCAGAATGAAATTGTCCTTGCACTGCTTCCTGTACAGCTGGCTTGGTGGGCAGACACTGTTCAAATTTGTTTGTATCATGACAGGCACTTAAATTCTAGATAAATAGGCATATATCCCATGTTTTTGGATGGGAGTAGTCAATATTGTCAGGATGACAATTATCTACTGATAAATCAAAAACTAAATATTGTCCCTATGGAAATCCCAGCAAGATTATCATTTTTGTGAAAATTAATTAGTATGTTGCTTTTTAAATGTTCTGAAAAAGGGAATAACAATTTAAATGTAAATAAGAAATACCCAAGTTAATAAAGATAAAAAAATTAAATGTTCTGAAAATGTACATGGTCTAGTATTGACAGAAATGGTCTAGTTTTGAAGAAAGGACAAAATTGGGTTATTTCTCATTCCCAAACTCTTTGTGTACTTCAGTTTTCTAAACTGGAAGTAAAGCAGCTAAGACTGTGGGATCAGTGTAGGCTAGACAAATGGAGCCAAGAACAAAAGCTAAGGTCCCCAAATTAACTCTTATATTGATGGTCTACTGGCTTTTTAATAAAAAAAAAAGTCAGTGGGAGAAAGACCAGTCCTTTCAACAATTAGCAATTTTATCCATAAGAAGCAAGCAAACAAAGGACCTGCCTCCATCTGAATTTTATATCATACACAAATTTCAGCTCAAACTGGATCGTGGTCTTAAATGCAACAATTAATATTCTCAACTCTTTGAAAACAGTATAGAAGAATCTCTTTCTGAACATAGGCTAGTCAATGATTTCCAGAATGAACACCAAAGCTACAATCTACTTTAAAAAATATATAATTTGCACTTCATTAAATTAAATGTGCTTGGCCTTCAGAAAACAACATTAAGACAATAAATATGATCCACAGGATAAGAAAAACATTTGTAAATCTAATATTTTGTACCCATAATAAACATTTATAAGCTTTCTACCTAGTTTATTTTACCTATTATCCACCTTCCATCTAATGTATCATTACCTATATCTTCTATTATCATCTACCTAATCATATATTTGTCTGAATTTACTAGATTTCTATAGTATAGAGCATATATAAGTAGAATGCATTTAAAAACACACCCTTCCATAGCCTGTGAAATGGTCCAGTGAGTAAGAGCACTTTCTGGACAAGCCTGATAACTCGTGTTCAATCCCCAGAACACACAGTAAAGGAAAGAACTGATTTGAAAGGCTCTTCTCTGACCTCCACACAGGTACCCAACCCACATTCATATTAGTAATAAAAAACTCTTTCAAATAAATAATATAATCATTCAATTGAAAGAGTTGATAAGATTTAAGGAATTACCTCACCAAACAATACGTACAAATGATTAATAAATACTTGAAAAGGCCATCCACAGTGCTAGTTACAGCTCTCAGTAATGAAAACCACAGCAAAGCCATACTACCCACACACTAGTATAACTGCAGTCAAACATTCTCACAACTCCCTGTTGAGGAGGATGTGAAGAAGCTTAATATGTTGGTGGGCATGGAAAACGATGTCATTTCTTGAGGATATAATTTAGCATTTTCTAAACGTAGAATTCACATGCAATTTAATGATTATACTCTTATGAACTCACCCAAGAGAAGTAAAAGCTTATGTCCACAAATATTTGAATGTGGACATCCATCCCATCATTATTTATGAGTGCCCCACTAGAAACTGCACAATGTCCATCAATTAGTCAATGACTATACTAAATATGGTATGTCCATGTAATGAAATCCTTTTTAGAAACTTAGACATGAATTGTTGGTACACAAGCCAATGTGCATGAACCCTAGACTCTTTATGTTAAGCAGGGATGGGGCAAGGAAGAAAGATGACTTGACTCGGTGGTCACCATATGAAGTGTCCAGGAAAGGCAATTTTAAACAGAGCAGGTGAGTGACTGCCACTGAAGCGGGGAATGAAGATTAACTGTGGCAGCAATGAGAGTGTAATGAGGAGTTCTAGAATTTCAGCATGATGGTGATGTGATTTAGACAACCACCTGCATTTCCCAGAAAATATTGTGGAAGCAAAAGTGGGATGAATACTGGGTTCGGGGGTACACAAGGAGGCCTGAAGAAGGCATCAGATACTCTGGAGTTGCAGGTAAACTGCTATAGTAAGTACTGGAAACTGAGCTTAGGTTCTCCGAACGATCAACAAGCACTCTAATCTCTGGGCTGTTTCTCTAGCCCTTGATAGTTTTGCCTGTGCCCCTAAGTGCTGGGATTACAGGTGTGCACCATCCTACCTACATTTTTTAAAAAATATATTCACAGTGGGTGAATTTTTTGTAAATTAATACCTGCAATAATACTACTGAAGACATCCTAAGTCTAGATATTCAAAGCAATGCTATTTTGGTAGAGCTATCAATAAATTTTCTAATTTTTTTTGCTTCACAGTATAATTCTTAAATTTATTTTAATCTAATTTAATTTTATTTTGTAATTTTTTAAAAGATTAATTAATTAATTAATTAATTAATTTATTTATTTATTTATTTTATATGAGTACACCATAGCTGTCAGACACACCAGGAGAGGACATCTGATCCCATTACAGATGGTTGTAAGCCATCATGTGGTTGCTGGGAATTGAACTCAGACTCTCAGGAAGAGCAGTCAGTGTTCTTAACCGCTGAGCCATCTCTCCAGCTCCCGCACTATAATTTTTTTTAATGCTTGCTATAGCTGAAATTTGTTCTGGCCTTGTCGCTTTTGCTCCAGTAGGTGGTAGAGCTGGCCGACAGGGTTTCAAAACAGATTGTGTAACTGAGTAATAACGCAGATGCTGAGGACATGCATTTGATTCTGAAAGTAAATTTTGTTAGCAAGTGTTTGTCACCTAGTACCAATATTTTATTACTAATTTTTATAAATGATGTTTTATAATTCTGTGGGTAAG